>NW_022605116.1:0-24739 GCF_008692095.1 Etheostoma spectabile | reverse complement strand
GCTCCAAGTGCGTTTTGTTGGGGCCATCTGTAGATGCTATAAACCAGGTTTCGTACAGACTGTCGCACGGCCTAGGACGAGTCAAAAAAGTTGGTTTCACGCTTATATTGCGAAAAGCCCTTTGAGCATAATGGGCGTGGCCTATTTCCGGAGACTCAGCTTAATTCAGTGAACTTGGATGTAAAGACTTTTAATTTTTAATGTCCAATGTGGGAGTCATAGGTAAAATACGTTTCCTCACTGTAGCACCACTTAGTGGTCCAAATGTGTATTATTTGGTAAGTCAGTCTGCTACCCATTGTACATCATCAGCCTGTTAATTTCCCGTAATTCACGTAAATGTAAGTTATGTAGAAGAATAATGAAAAGAAAAAGGAAATCCTTTGAAAAACAATAGGTTCCACATTGGTGCTGCGTGAACCGCATAGCCTGGCTCCTGAGATCCACAAATCCTCGGCTTAGGGGTCCAAGCCCAAGGATGCGTACCACAGTAGCAGGAAAGCGCTAAACACAAACCTGTGATGATTTTTTGGTCATGCTGCTTAGAGGCTCTGTACCAATTTTGGTAAAAATAGGCCATTAGGGGGTGCTGTAATCAACGTTTTATGGTTTTGTCAAAAATATACAATTCATTACTGCAGCCAAGGGAAAAAAGTATGACCCCCCGAACCTCTTGGTTCCCGTTTTTGCTAGCCTCAGACTCTTTGTATGCTGTTGCTATGGCTGCGCTGCTAGTGCTAGTTAGCCACGGAGTAGCTTACCATGGCAGCAACGTAGTAGATTATGGAATTCCAAAATGGCGGCGCTCACGTAACAACAACACTTTCAACTTACCATTTTACATCTTAACAAATTCACCATAATAATATAGGACCAATGAGAAGATATAAATACATCTGTTATATCACCATTACTCAATTCCAGTTCAGTTCATTTTTAAAGAAGGTGTTGTATCCAGCCTAGAAGCTGATTTGATTCTTTGATTCTTGATGGCACATTGGTAATTACAGATCATGATTTTCATTGAAAGATTTTTTGCAGATAATTTTTAAACCTGCATATATAAAAGTAAACTAGCTTGTTTAGCAGAACATTTGTATTCTTCAGTTCATTGTTTATTGATAAATATACAGTGCCTTGCGAAAGTATTCGGCCCCCTTGAACTTTTCAACCTTTTGACATATTTCAGGCTTCAAACATGAAGATATCACAATCACTTGTCGGTGATTCTTCACAAAAATAAAATTTTTATATCTTTATGTTTGAAGCCTGAAAAAAAGGTTGAAAAGTTCAAGGGGGCCGAATACTTTCGCAAGGCACTGTATATCTCAGCCAATCACACAGCACAACAAGCAACTTAAATGTTTTACAGTTTCTGTTTTACTTTATTTATGTACCTGTAGTGTAGTATATTTATTGTATTATCCACCAGTTTATGGGTGTTACAGCAGGTATGAGCACTGTAGTTTCCATTTTTATGGATTAAGTAATTTGACATGCCCATTAAGTTTACTCTTCAGCAGTGGAGACATTTCACTTCAGACACTTGCAGCAACAGAACTTGTTAAAGTGTCAACAGACTGGAAATAGACTTACTGATGATACAAAGCATAGGACTAGCAGAGGATGGTTTTAATCCATCAACCTCTGGTTATGGGCCCAGCACGCTTCCTCTGCGCCAATCTGCTCTGATGATTATTATTACCCCACCAGAGTACTACGCTCCCAGAATGCAGGGTTACTTGTGGATCCTAGAGTCTCCAAAAAGTAGAACGGGAGCCAGAGGGTTCAGCTATCAGGCTCCTCTGCTGTGAACAAGGTTCCAGTTTGGGTTCTGGAGGCAGACCCATCTCCACATGTAAGAGTAGGCTTAAGACATTCCTCTTTGATAAAGCTTATAGTTAGGGCTGGCTCGGGTGAGTCCTGAACCATCCCTTAGTTGTGCTGCTATAGGCCAAAGCAGTGCAATTACATTGTAGGTCTGTGTGTCCTTAAAATGGTGCTTACTGCTGTAAAAAAAATGTTTTTGTCAATACAGCTCTCTTTCTTGTTTTGGCCTACATTTTGAAATGCATGCAGGTATACATGCATACAGTGGTATGCATGCCTTTAGGGTGAAGTTGACTAAAAGTTGACTAAAAAGAGGAATTAAAAAATCATCTTTTGGAAATTTATCTCAAAGCCTTCATTTAATAAAAAGAATAATCCAACCTTTAAGGACATTGCCTACGCTGTCTATTGATGGTGGTATAGTGGTGAGCATAGCTACCTTCAAGCAGTTGACCTGGGTTCAGAGGTGGGTAGAGTAGCCAAAATTGTACTCAAGTATAAGTACTGTTCCTTCAGAATAATATGACTCAAGTAAAGTGTGAAGTAGTCATCCAAATAATTACTTGAGTAAGAGTAAAAAGTGCTTGATGAAAAGCTACTCAAGTAGTGAGTAACGTCTGTTTATTTCTTAACACAAGCATTAATCAGACAGACAAAGATAAAAAAAAATCATCTTTAGGCAAATTATAGTTCATCCAATCAATAAAATTAATTTATTAATTACAAAATAGCTTACTTAAGAGACTTGTCACATCAAATTTGGATGGATACTGCATGTGCAAAACATTCTGTATGTAGCCTAAAAGACAAACATCCACCTCTCCACAGCCGAAACTACCACTACGTTTCCTTTGGTTAGATGTTGAGTTGTTGAACGCTAACATGTCCGTTTGTTTTGGTCGACACAGAAGACGCCGCATAACGTTTGATTCTGATGTCTTTGCTTTGCTACGACTGTAAAGCTAACCTGTCCCGCTGCTGAAACGAGTACGGTCACGTGACTACACAACGACGTGTGATTGGTTAAGCACAGTCACGTGGTAGAGCCTTCAGCGGAAGACTCTCTCTCTCTGTCAAAATAAAACATTAAAATGAGACGTACGCGGGGGGGTAAAAACAATGAAGCGTAGTAACGAGTAACAAGCTCATTGGAGCCTAATGTAGCGGAGTAAGAGTCCAGTTTATTTTTCACTAATCTACTCAAGTAAAAGTAAAAGTATAGTGATTTAAAACTACTCCTAGAAGTACAATTTTTTCAAAAACTTACTGAAGTAAATGTAACGGAGTAAATGTAACTCGT
Organism: Etheostoma spectabile; assembly: GCF_008692095.1. Lineage (NCBI taxonomy): Eukaryota > Metazoa > Chordata > Actinopteri > Perciformes > Percidae > Etheostoma > Etheostoma spectabile. Next base: position 21,609 of record NW_022605116.1, on the reverse strand, counting down.
TACTACCCACCTCTGCAGGTAACTAAGTGGTCTTGAAAAAGATTCCATTCTGTCTTTCATTTGGACTCGTCCTGACTAGTCCTGGTCTTGAACTTGACAAAGGTTTACTTGACTACACCACTATTCATCTTCTCATCTCAACTGCTTTGCTTCATTTCTATCCTGCAAAATAAAATAAAAAAAGTCAACAGCTCCATCTTCTGGCGAGTCAGCAGAGAGAATAACGGGGGCAGTTTAATTTGCAGATAATGTAGCTGAACAAAGAAACACTAAAAGGAGACAATATTACATTGTGAATAGGTCTGTTTACCATCATATGCCACTTTACAACAAATCTCTAGGCTATGTAACGTTAAATAAATGACAATTCTGATTATTTTCTAATAAAACAGATTAAAAATTGCAATCCATTACTCTTTACATGATTTGTTAAACTTTAGCTTTCTCTGTCCTATGATTTCATGTTTCTCTGGAAATGTGACTTCAATGATCTGATGAACTGTAGATAATCCTGTCTTTTAAATAATCTATTATTTTGTTTCTCCCAACAGGACTTCATAGTGCTTCACATAATTATGTCATAAAGACATTATATGTTAATTTGGGACCACATATGAATGCCACTAAATTGAAATGATTACAACAACTTTGTAAAGGGCCCAAGATCTTTTTGTACTGACAGTTTTATGTCAAACACAACTACAGTTCACAGGTGATGTTTTTCTATACTTGGTGGGGAAGTGGGGCTGTGTTTATCAGTGAAACAGAGGCAGGGCAGGCCTAGGATTTCTGTTTGTTACCAAATCGACATAAATCACAGAGATGATGCTGTGAGGAAACATAGAGACATAATACAAGGCTTTCATAGTGCTTTTGTTGTGTTGGGTTGTCACTAGTGATTACCAAGAAACAGTATTTGGTGCTTTTGACTCATTCTTTAAATGCAGCAGCATCAGAGAGACACAATACACAACAAGAGAAAGTTGAAGAACAGGCCTTTCAACTGTTGATCGTACAAAATTTAGACTTAAAGACAGGAAAGTATATCTTCAATTTCTCTATTTCATAAGTCACGCACTGAACATATTCATTCCTTTAATCCTTAGACCGAGTCTGATCCCAATCCCTCCACAGCCTCTCTACAGCATGTTGGTCTCACGGGAGCCAGGCTGCAGTATCTGAAGAGTAACTATGAGTTTAACTGCTTTTCTAAACCAGGGGTAAAGGAAGGCATAGATCACAGGATTTAGACAAGAGTTACAAAAGAACACAAAGAGAACATATGATGCAAATGAAGCATTGACCAAGCTTTCACCTACAAGAGAGACACAGTAATATGGGCAGAAACACATTAGGAACACAACTACCAGAACACCAAGAGTCCTGGCTGCTTTCAGCTCTGATTTCTTTGCCTTTGGAGTCACTGACAGCTGGAGTGTGACAGCTGTAATGTGAGAGCGCATGGAACGGGCCTGAGACACAGCTACGGCATATTCTCAAATAAAGAGCTACGATGAGAGTAACTGGAACAATAAAGGACAAACAAGATCCATTATTCCTGTGAAATAGTCAATGACCAACAAGCATTCTCCGTAGCAGGAATTATACCTCCCTGGTTGAGTCAGGTCATCCTTCACAAAGGGAGAGCTGTAGGAAAAAGATAGCCAACACAGAAAAACACTGAGTTTAACTCTGTTCACAGTGATTCTGGGTTGTAATGCCGAGGGTCACAAATAGCCACATAACGGTCACTGATATGAGCACCATGTCACCTATTGAGGATATAACAATGATGATTGAAAGATAATTATTAAGAAAACAACAAAGTCACCAAGAAACCAGCAGGATTTTTTTTGAGAACTTCTACAGGCATCAGCATGAGGCCCACTAGAAGGTCTGAGACAGCCAGAGAGAGGAGAAGGATGTTGGTGGGAGTGTGGAGCTGCCTGCAGGAAAGAGAAAAGTATCATTAAACCAACAACACTGACAGAACAACCCTAACCATATTCAAAATTAAAAATATAAAATCAATATTAGTTTCAATATTTTCCAATACACCACATCAGTTAGAGTAGATTGAAAATGACTTGGTTGAGGTCACAGTGGACAGAAAGCAATGATTAATATCAGTAAGAGAGGGACATGAACAACGGTTTCTGGCATCAGAGTCAGACATTTGGAGCAACATTATTCAGAACTAATTCAAGACAATTCTTCTAAATATACAGCAGCTGTTCACATTTAAAATCCTGTAGAGAGAAGCAAAGAAGTTAATACCTGCCTGAAGTGGGAGATTGAGATGATGAGCAGGTGAGAGTCACAGTGGTCAGAGAGAGGGAGTACCACACAATGTAAATGAGCATTGTTTGGGCCAAGGAGACGAGGGCTTCCTGCAGGGTGTTTTGGAACTGGGGAAAGCAGAGCTTGGCTCCGTCCTCAACCTCCATCTGCAGAGGTCTGCAGATAGCTGCAGCTCTGGCAGCTTTCTGAACAAACCTGAGTCATGTAACTGATTTATCTCTCTCTCATTCTCTTCATCCCCTCCTCTTTCTCAGTCCCTGTTTGACTCTGATGCCCCTCCTCCCTGACTCTGCACATCCCACCATCATCTTCATCACTCTCTCTGTAACCCTGCCTTTCTCACTGCCTCTCTATCCATTCTCTCTTCTGTCATGTTCTACCCTTGTTTCCTTTCCTTTGTCCTATAATTGATAACTTAACCACAGATGCATTCTGGGATAGAAGAAAAAAGCACTCTGAGATGGTAGCTCTGCTACATAGTCTCGGGAAGGACCTTGGTTTGATGAAACATTTGCATCTGGCAAATGAAACGCCACACACAATAAACAATCAAGTTAAATCCCAATACAGTGACGTGAGCTATTTAAATAAGCTGGACACACAGTTAAACATCATTTGGTCTTACCAGAGTACTGCCATGTTTACTTTTTCCATAGCAATCCCACTGATAGGTCCAGAAACTCTGCTGGATGACTTGAATCAGCCCGTTAAAGACCAACAATGTTTCCTCTTTAGCATTTAGCTGACTAAAGCAGCAGTGAAACCATTCCCAATAGTGGCTAAGCTGTGTTGTTCTCCCCAGCTGACCAAACATGGTGACTTCTGTCTTCAAAATACCAAGATAGTGTTGGCCTAAAGGCAAACTGCTAGCTTCAAAACAGCAGTCAACCAAAGGGATGAATTCACTGATGCTCCGTCCACTATATCAGCCAATCAGCGTCTGGTGCAGAGCTACTGGCAGCTAAGGGCATGGTTTAGGTGTGTGTGCTGGGCCAGGTATCTTGCTTTCTCCAGGTGCTCAATCATGTCATCAATATGTAGCGTTGGATAGCAGTCAAACTTTGACACAGAGTTCAGGTATCGGAAATCAATACAAAACCGTCTTGTGGCATCCTGTTTCGGAACCAACACCACTGGATCAATTTTGGAGAACTCGATGACCCCCCATCAGGTCCACTTCTTTTTCAAGGACACCAGGAGCGCTCTGTGATCCTCATTTTTAACTGAAGCCTCAACAATTATACACCTCCTCCAACACCATCTCAGCCTCCCATATTTATGCGACTTGGGTACTCTTGAAATATTTGACGATTGCATAAAGCTTTCACCTGGTTTTATCCATCAGCTGGCAGATGGTCCAGGTCAGGTTCCGCTGGGGCTGCTGAGGGCAGATACTGGTCATCTTCCACCTCCTCCTCCTCTACAGCTCTGATCAGTAATACCTCTGCCTTCCTCATCCTTTACTCCTTTAGGAGGTTCACATGCAGCACCCTGCTGGAACGTGGTCGGCTTGCAGTAGAAACTTGGTAGGTGGTGGGTCCAAGTTGCTTCTCCACCTCCCTCCATGGTCCCTGCCATTTTGCCAGCATTTTGCTGTCACTGGTAGGCAGCATGACTAGGACCTTTTGACCTGAAAAAAGGTCCTCTGCCATGCCAACTTATCATCCCATTCTTTCTGGTACCGCTGGGCCTCCGCCATGTGCTGCTGGGCAAGTTCTGCCATCTTCTGTAGTCTCTTTTCTGAACAACATAGGAGATGATGTTAACACCCCCCTCCTTCTGCTGGTCCCCTTCCCAGGCCTCCCTAAGCAAGGTCAGTGGCCCCACCTCATGACCATGCAACAGAGGCCTGGGGTACTTCCCGGTGGACAAACAAATTAAATAGCCAAACACAATAACTCCAACTTATGTTAAACCAATGCTACCTAATATGAACTAAGAACAAATCAAATAATCATAACTAACTACAAGTGAACCTAGCAGAGAAAAGACCACAACTCAAAAATTCGAAAAACCATGGGAAAACATGTTACAGTCCAATTATCCATTCCCCATTTAAAGATAAAGAACCTGAAATTAAATCTGTTGAACGAAAGTGTGTGTCCATTTTTATTTGTATAAGTGTAATGTGCTCAAAACAAAAGAGTTACCACCATGATTGTTGTTGCCATGTGTGGCTGTTAGTGAGGCCATTACACGGTCCGTCCACCGGCGTGTGTCCTTTCATTTCACAATGTTGCGTCCCCCAGACCAAGCATGGGTCCCGTCATGTGGCGATCCTTCCGAAGATGTGAGGCATTTCTTGTCGTTGTGTCCCCTAGAGACCGTGGATTGTGCCCCGGCAGTAGTTGTTCATTACGTGGTGACCACCATGAAATACAGTAACTTTCTGACTTCTCTGCTGCTTGTATTATGTTGCCATGCAGTAATTAAAAGCAAACTTATCAAAATGTCCCCAGTGAAAGGAAAATCCCAGCACCCTGGAGATCCAAGATCACAGCTTTGAGTGACCAAGTTGAATTAGATTTAACTCTGGTGGAAGCGAATGTCAATTGCACCTGGAATCGAGTAAACTTCCCGTCGTGTGAGGTCAGTTCCATTTGTATTCATGTGGGTAATCTGATGCAAAGCTTACTCATGACACAATCATTACTAACTTAAATATAGTGACAGCCCACTGCCAACCAGCCAAGTGAAAGTTGCCGGTATTATTCACCAGGCGCGTCTGCGCAGCGTTCGTGAGGCGCCGCGAGCCACACAAGCAATCACAGCCATTCATGTCAATGTTTGATGTTCTACCAGCTGCATCACAGGCGTCCCCGTGAATCGGCTCTCCGCTCCAGTGAAGATACGCCCCAGGTCTTTTTTCATGCGAGCCACAGGCCGGTTGCACAGAGAGAAACAGCAAGAGTATCCAGTCAGTTTACCTAAACATCCCCAATATCCTTTAAGTCTCGTCCACAACGCCATGGACAATGAGAGCTTCATCGTGGAGAGAGGTTCATCTCAGCCTTTATTCACCAGGACCGCAAGGAGAGAGAGAAGACATGCCGGACACTTGCTGCAGGTTGAGTTAAACCCCGGACTTCTGTATTGAGGATAAACCTCTTTTCATGGTTATTCATTTTCAAACACAGAATCCCCAGTTTCTCGGGAAAAGTCCTGTGTTTGATCCAGTTGTTAGTTTGACCCATCCAACACCACAACCTGCCATCTTTTTCAGAATTGGGCGCTCTTATTCTTCCAGAACTTACTTCCTGAACCTTCGGCAGCTCTACAACCCTAACTCTCTTTACCTGCTAAATCCTCTACTATATTCACCAGCTAGTCTCTACTTCATCTATTTGCTGCTGATTTTTAGAGAGTACTAAAAAAGGGCGCTGATGATACTGTGAGAGTGAACAAAACATGAAGGTTTTGGGCCTTAAAACCCCAAAAAACAGTTAATCAAAACCCTCTCTAGATATTAGAGGAGCTGCAGAGTGGGAGATAATTCTCTGTGGATTTGGGACTGACAGCGACCCCTCTCACATTACACACAAGATCTAGACAATTTCGACAAAATACATGATTGTACTCATGTTAGACACAATATCAACTATAAAAACAGTCCTGTTCAGTAATGATTGCATCACTTGTTGATGGGTTCATGCTGACTTGTTTGTCTTCACACCTCTAATTGCAGACACCTCATTGGTCGAGATGTCATCATCTGACTAACCTACAGGTGTGAAAGAACTTCCTGTCCAGAGGGATCAGCACACCCCCTTTAGGAGCCACTAATGGGCTGTAAATCATTGTTAACAGAGAGGCAGATTAGATCTCCCAGGACCTGACTGTTTGTCTGACGATGCCCACAATACACACAAAGTAAATGATCATTTAGCCCATCAGTCCATGATCTATTAGGAGATGAGTTTGGATCAGTTTAGCTCTGCTAACTTTGTCTCTTTAAACTTGCTGAAGACTACATTGTTTAATGTAGTTTTTCTTTTTAGTACCATATGTTGTCAGCAGGGCCTGAAGTTAACTTTTTTGGCCACCAGCCACACAGGCTTTTTACCAGCCGATGTTTTGCCTCAAAGGATGCACAAGCATTGTTCTGGAACTTGTTAAGAATACACATTTAAGTGTTGTCAAGTTATTATAATTAACTGCTGCCGTAAATCAGCCACGCCAGTGTTGCTAACTGTCCCGTTTGGTGTGGAAAACGTCTTCTTTTACTTTTCTTTGACTGATCCTCATCTTTCTGTTGGTGGATTGTTTGAGCCGGCCTCTTCACCCCATGATGTACCCCCACCTTTTTTAGCTCAATTAGAGGAAATGACAGACTTGGTAAAATGTGAAAAGAACGACAGTAAGTGACAAAACTTTGTAGATTGACAGTTTTACCTGCAAATTGCAAAATTCACCTTCATTCTGCGCATGGGTGGGTGTTGATTTCAGGCCCTGGTTGTAGGTTTGAACCATTGTGGTGGTTCAAATTTACTTTATGTTTGGTGTTTCTCAAATTAGGATCCACTTTGACCCATAGGTGGTCACAGAACTTCTTATGTTGCTCTGTGGTTTGGCCACCTATTCCTACAAAACAGTAAAGGAACACGCCGACTTATTAGGACTTTAACTCTGGGGGTAATGGTGAATAATCTAGACAAGTCCATACATACCCTTCTCATTTCTGTGCTACTGTAACTCTGTCTGGTGCCCCCAGCATTAGCTTAGCCTAGCAAAGATCCTGCAGGTAACCGGCTCCAACTAGCCCACTGCTCCCAATAAATGACAAAATAACGCCTTTCTGAGAATACAGTTCCCAGTTAGTATGCGGTTAGAAGATGGCTGTGTCATGTGACCTTGTTATTTGTACATGTAAATAGGAACATGTTGGCGTTATTTTGTCACTTATTGGGAGCAGTGGGCTTGTTAGACCGGTTACCTGCAGCACCTGTGCTAGGATAAGCTAATGCTGGAGGCATCAGACAGAGTTACAGCAGCGGGGAGATATGAAGGGTATAGATGGACTTGTTTAACTCTGGGGGTAATGCTGAATAAGCTAAAGTCCCAATAAGTCAGCATGTTCCTTAACATTGGTACCACATACAGTGAGGCCATTGACCTTGCTGTCCCTGGCTGTACAACGAAGTTCCCGTGCATCTGCTCTTGACGGATTGCATCACGCGGAAATGATGGGAGGAGCTTGTAGCCAACTATCTATATGATTTATTAATAGGCTCGTTCGAGATGAACTGCGCCTCGCCTGTAAAGTGAATGAGAGCAGACGGCAGCAGCAGCGTTAAAGTCGGACAGTTTCCAGCTGTTTTCAGACTGAACAAGAAGTAACAAAACACTGTGGTCCATCCATCCATCCATCCATCTTCATCCGCTTATCCGGTATCGGGTCGCGGGGCAGCAGCTCCAGTAGGGGACCCCAAACTTCCCTTTCCCGAGCCACATCAACTAGCTCCGACTGGGGGATCCCGAGGCGTTCCAGGCCAGGTTGGAGATATAATCTCTCCCCTAGTCCTGGGTCTTCCCCGAGGTCTCCTCCCAGTTGGACGTGCCTGGAATACCTCCCTAGGGAGGCGCCCAGGAGGCATCCTTACCAGATGCCCGAACCACCTCAACTGGCTCCTTTCAACGCGAAGGAGCAGCGGCTCTACTCCGAGCTCCTCTCGGATGACTGAGCTTCTCACCCTATCTCTAAGGGAGACGCCAGCCACCCTCCTGAGGAAACCCATTTCGGCCGCTTGTACCCTTGGTTTCGTTCTTTCGGTCATGACCCAGCCTTCATGACCATAGGTGAGGGTAGGAACGAAATTGCCCGGTAGATCGAGAGCTTTGCCTTCTGGCTCAGCTCTCTTTTCGTCACAACGGTGCGATAAACAGAATGTAATACCGCACCAGCTGCTCCGATTCTCCGACCAATCTCACGCTCCATGGTCCCCTCACTCGCGAACAAGACCCAAGGTACTTAAACTCCTTCACTTGAGGTAAGGACTCCATCCCTACCCGGAGAGAGCACTCCATCGGTTTCCTGCTGAGAACCATGGCCTCAGATTTAGAGGTGCTGATCCTCATCCCAGCCGCTTCACACTCGGGCTGCGAACCGATCCAGTGAGTGCTGAAGGTCACAGGCCGATGATGCCATCAGGACCACATCATCTGCAAAAAGCAGCGATGGGATCCCGAGCCCACCGAACTGCAACCCCTCCCCGCCCCGACTACGCCTCGATATCCTGTCCATATATATTACAAACAGGATTGGTGACAAAGCGCAGCCCTGGCGGAGGCCACCCTCACCTGGAACGAGTCCGACTTACTGCCGAGAACCCGGACACAGCTCTCGCTTTGGTCATACAGAGATTGGATGCCCTAAGAAGGGACCCCCTCACCCCATATTCCCGCAGCACCTCCCACAATTTCTCCCGGGGGACCCGGTCATACGCCTTCTCCAGATCCACAAAACACATGTAGACTGGTTGGGCATACTCCCAGGCCCCCTCCAGGATCCTTGCGAGAGTAAAGATCTGATCCGTTGTTCCACGGCCAGGACGAAATCCGCATTGTTCCTCTTCAATCCGAGGTTCGACTATCGGCCGAACCCTCCTTTCCAGCACCTTGGAGTAGACTTTACCAGGGAGGCTGAGAAGTGTGATACCCCTGTAGTTGGCACACACCTTCTGGTCCCCCTTTTTGAAGAGGGGAACCACCACCCCGGTCTGCCACTCCTTAGGCACCGTCCCAGACTTCCACGCAATGTTGAAGAGGCGTGTCAACCAAGACAGCCCCTCCACACCCAGCTTTCAGCATTTCTGGACGGATCTCATCAATCCCTGGGGCTTTGCCGCTGTGGAGTTGTTTGACTACCACAGCGACTTCCGCCAGGGAATTGACGACAATCCCCCATCATCCTCCAGCTCTGCCTCCACCACAGAGGGCGTGTCAGCTGGATTTAGGAGTTCCTCAAAGTGCTCCTTCCACCGCTCTATTACCTCCCCATTTGAGGTCAACAAAGTCCCATCCTTACTGTATACAGCTTGGATGATCCCTCGCTTCCCCTCCTGAGGTGGCGAACGGTTTTCCAGAAGCACCTTGGTGCCGACCGAAAGTCCTTCTCCATGTCTTCTCCGAACTTCTCCCACACCCGCTGCTTTGCCTCTGTCACGGCAGAGGCTGCAGCCCTTCGGGCCCGTCGGTACCCTGCAACTGCCTCCAGAGTCCTCCGGGATAACATATCCCGGAAAGACTCCTTCTTCAGTCGGACGGCTTCCCTGACCACCGTGTCCACCAGGGTGTTCGTGGGTTACCGCCCCTTGAGGCACCTAAGACCCTAAGACCACAGCTCGCTGCCGCAGCTTTAGCAATGGAAACTTTGAACATTGTCCACTCAGGTTCAATGCCCCCAGCCTCCACAGGGATGCACGAAAAGCTCCGCCGGAGGTGCGAGTTGAAAGCCCGTCGGACAGGCAGTTTACCCGCACTACACGTTTGGGCTTACCAGGTCTGTCCAGAGTCTTCCCCCACCCCCTGACCCAACTCACCACCAGATGGTGATCAGTTGACAGCTCTGCCCCTCTCTTCACCCGAGTGTCCAAAACATACGGCCTCAGATCAGATGAAACGATTATAAAATCGATCATTGACCTTTGGCCTAGGGTGCTCTGGTACCACGTACACTTATGAACATCCCTATGTTCGAACATGGTGTTGTGATGACAATCCATGACTAGCACAGAAGTCCAACAACAGACAACCGCTCTGGTTTAGATCAGGGAGGCCGTTCCTCCCAATCACGCCTCTCCAAGTATCTCCATCATTGCCCACGTGTGCGTTGAAGTCCCCCAGGAGAACAATGGAGTCCCCTACTGGAGCCCCATACAGGACTCCATTCAAGGTCTCCAAGAAGGCCGAATACTCCAAACTCTTGTTTGGTGCATACGCACAAACAACAGTCAGAGTTTTGCCCCCCAACACCCGCAGGCGTAGGGAGGCGACCCTCTCGTCCACCGGGGTAAACTCCAACGCAGCGGCGCTCAGCCGGGGGCTTGTGAGTATCCCCACACCCGCCCGGCGCCTCACACCCTGGGCACTCCAGAGTAGGAGAGAGTCCAACCCCTATCCAGGAGTACGGTTCCAGAACCGAGACTGTGCGTAGAGGTAAGCCCCACCAGATCTAACTGATAGCGCTCCACCTCCCGCACAAGTTCCGCTCCTTCCCCCACAGAGAGGTGACATTCCACGTCCCCAGAGCCAGCCTCTGCTGCCCGGTCTGGTCCGTCGAAACCCCTGACCTTCGCCGCCACCCATGTGGCCAGCGCACCCGACCCCTTTGGATCCTCCCACAGGTGGTGGGCCCATGGGCTGGAGGGAAAGTGCCACGTTGCTTCTTCGGGCTGTGCCCGACGACCGGCTCCGTGGCAAACCCGGCCACCAGGCGCTCGCTCACGAGCCCACCGTCTGGGCCTGGCTCCAGACGGGGGCCCCGGGCTTCCACCGGGCAGGGTCCCTCTATCCCTTCCTTGATATTCCATAAGAGTTTTTGAACCATTCTGTCTGTGGCCCCTCCCCTGAGACCTCTTTGCCATGGGAGACCCTACCAGGAGCACAAGCTCCAGACAACACAGCCCTCAGGTTCATAGGGACACACAAACCTCTCCACCACGATAAGGTGATGGTTCCCGGAGAGGCAAAACACTGTGGTGCGATTCCAAATTAATAAATATAATCAGACCCACATTTCAGCCTCTAGTTGTTTTAATTATGACAGAGTAGCTCTCAAAATGTTCTACATGCATTATGTTGCTGATTTGATCAACAACAGACTGGAGATGATCAGTGATCTGCAGATTTGATTTAGTCTCTCTGACTTCTAAACGTCACTATCAGCCACACAACGTGTGTTCTGTGCAGAAAGTCTTTAATCTGACAATAGCAGTTAAAAACCCTCCGATTAAAAATCTGTAAAAAGTTATATAAAACGTCATCATGTTGAGTCGACTGTGAACCAATCAGCTGTTTAATCAGCTGAGAAGCCGGCCTTTCCCAGCATTCTCTGGCTCCGCCTGGGTCCGCCTGGCTCTTGCAGTCGGTGAAAAGCAACCGCGCCGCCTGTGTCTCAGACCTGCGGCCGCCTTGCTCTCGTGAGATTATCGTTGCCTACGTGTGCATGACGTCAGAGCAAGTCGAACACGAATCTAACCCAGCATTCAACGGGCGCCGATCGCCGGTGATCGATTCTGCGCAGCCTTGCTCATCTCGAACGAGCCTGATGACACAAATAGAAGACATGCAACACTGCCTCACAGAAGGTAAAAAACTAAATCAAGCTTGCTACAAACAGGCAGAGGTTGATCAACTTCACATGCGTCGCTCAGCGCCGTCTGCCGCCGACCAGCACAATGAGGAGAACATGAGGGTTTCCTCCCTCCTTTATCGGGAGCTGAGGGAGCACAAACAATAACCAACCAAGCTGAAGAAGGGAGAGAGGGGCACACACACACACACACACACAACACACACACACACACAACACACACACACACACACACACACACAAATACAAATTAATCACTTTACTTCCTGCTTTGCTTCCATCATATCTACTCCAGCCACTAGAGTGTCCTGCCACTAAAAAACTAAATAAGTCCAAATTGCTGCTTTATCAAACAAATATAAATTCAGTTTTATTTTATTTATAGTATCAATTGATAACAAGAGTTATCTCGAGACTCTTTACAGATAGAGTAGGTCTAGACCACACTAGACCACAAAATTTACAAGGACACAACAGTTCTAGTAGTTCCCTCCAGAGCAAGAGCAACAGTGGAGAGGAAAAACTCCTTTTAGGAAGAAACCTGGGACAGACCCAGGTTCTTGGTAGGCGGAGTCTGACGGCCGGTTGGGATGGTAATGAACAGTGGCAATAACAGTCACAGTAAAAGATAATAGGACAGTGACTAGAAATAGTTTGTAGGAGTTCATGGTATAGCAGGGCACTGCACGGTATTACAAGGCACAGCAGTGCGTAGCAGGGCACCGCAGGATGTTTTATTATATGTTGATTATATGGTAGATTAATCTGATGACTATGACGAGAAGCAGGTGGGCCGGTTGGCTGACTCATCACTCCCTAACTATAAGCTTTATCAAAGAGGAGAGTTTTAAGTTTACTCTTAAATGTGGTGATGGTGTCTGCCCCCCGAACCCAGACCAGAAGCTGATTCCACAATAGAGGATTCTGATAGCTGAAGGCTCTGGCTCCCATTGTACTTGTAGAGACTCTAGGAACCGCTAGTAACTCTGAATTCTGCCTGTGCTGTTTGGCTCCCCCTTCACTCGATGATGCAACATGGGACATAATGTCAGTGGCCCGTACCGACCATCTTACGGGACCTGGTCCATTTCCCCTGTCGCTGGAAGGCTTTTGGCACTGTATGAGGAGAAGGCCAGGCTGTCCGCATCCCCAGCAGACCCGGGGCGTTGGCGAGCGTGTGGCACTTGTGGCAAATGCATAGACACAGCCCGGATCAGTTCAGTCATTACAACGGCCCATGCAGGCTTTACTTGCATGTCAGTACATGCAGCGGCTCTCACTGTAGGACCACTCTGTGCAGGGCCGCTTTTCCATTACGTCACCCTCCACAACCTCCCTTTCTAGAGCCAGCTCCAAAGCCTCTTATATGGAACGGGGATGGGCGAGCTGGGTCTGAATGCGCAGCCCTCTGGGGGTTAAGGCTTGAATAAACTGGTCCCTAGCAAGCTCCATTTGTACTGCAGGGGGCATGTGGGCATAAGCCCTCCGTCTAGAGTTTCAATGTCATTAGCTAAGACGCAGAGGGGCTCCCCAGGTTACCTGCGTCTGTTGGACAGTTCAGAGCGCAGGAGACCGGGCTGTTCACAGTGTCCAAAACGTCTCTGTAGGGCTCCAACAAGATATAATCACGTCTTTATTCCGGGCTAAGCACTATGCTAGTGCATCATCTGTAAGGCATAAGGCTAACTGTAGTGCTTTATCATTATCTGACCAGCCCACAGCTTGTGATAGCAGTTCAAATTGGGCATGAAATGCGTGCCTTTCCGCCTTACCGGGGAACTTGGTGTTTTACATGGGGCCCCGAAAGCATGGCCACCACCATTTTGCCATACAGGCAGCGCGTTCTCTCCATTGTAGTGCTGTGGTGGAGCTCACGTACCGGTAAGGGAGCCTTCCACACGTCCTCTGCTCTGTCGGGGGACAGCTGAGCCCATTCCCGCGTCGTTGGCAATGCTCCTCGCCGCCAGTTTCAAGCACTCTTTGGTCTCCGCAGCACATTTAAACTCCGCCGCCAGACCCTCCGCTCTGGCATAACCGTAGCCCAACCCTTCCTTCTTCATTTTTGGACGAGCTCCTCCCTCGTGCGCAATGTCCATCGACAGTAGAATAAGGAGGTGATGACGGACTTGTAGGCCGTGACCACGCCAAGGATTCAGATCACAACAACAACGGCCGAAAGCATCCCTGCCCTTCCTCAATGTTCCAAACATGGATTCCCCCCCCCCTCAATAGAAACACATTGACCTCTGCTGGTGACATTAGTGCATAACACTAACACATTGCTTAACTGATGAACTCTTAATAACAGGGACACTTTATCTCAGCACATTACAGTATATCGTATCGTAGTATTTCATTTATATTTGAATTCTGTGCTGTGTGACGGATTTTGCTGCTATCTATCTATCTATCTATCTATCTATCTATCTATCTATCTATCTATCTATCTATCTATCTGCCAGATCTGTCTCATTGTCTGTCCCTCCTGATTTGGGTTTGTTTGCGTCCCTCCCTTTGGACCCTGTGTGGACAGGTTGCTGCTCTCAGTGTAACAGCAAAACAGGATAAAGGTTCAGCTGCTGCTTCAGTCTGCTGCAGTCAGGGGAGGGTGCTGTGTATTATTCTAAATGTTCACATACACTGATGCAGAGACTGTTTTCTGAAAGTCTTTTACCTGCAGGACAGACCACAGGACACATATGAACTTCACTAAGCAAAAAGCTTTTCCCAAAGGTTGGATGTAATTGCAAATATACTCACTTGTGGAAAAGAACCTTTTGAATGTTTGTCATGTATGAACCTTGTTAACCTGGACACATCTCTTTTTCAGTCATTCAACTCTAATATTGTTCAATGAAACATGTGAGGTTGCTTGTGCATTTAGTTCATGTGACTGACCTTTTTCTCCCATGTCCATGTTTTGTCTTTCTGAACTATCACAATTGTTAGAAATGTGCACTTTATGCAACTTGCATAAATGCAGATATTCTAAGTGCTGAGTCTACTGTTGAAATAGGAAATTCTGCAGTGAACATTTTATTATAATTTACTGTATCTCCATTTGTTCTCACTTCTCTTCTTCCAGCTCTGCTGTTGTGCAGACATGATGAGCAACAACAGCCTGAATCCTTTGTATTTTCGGTTCACTCTGTTTGCAGACTTTGGGCCCCTCAGGTATCTGTTCTTCAGTCTGTGTCTGTTTCTCTACATGACTATTGTCTCTGCTAACGTTGTCATTATTCTGACAGTCTGTCTGGAGAAGTCTCTGCATCAGCCCATGTATATTTTTATCAGCTGTCTGTCTTTTAACTCTGTGCGGCTCAGCCGGCTTCTTCCCCAGGTTTCTGATGGACCTTCTGTCTGACACTTTTTAATCTCACGCCCATTATGTTTCATTCAGATATATGTTATTTACACCTATTTATCATGTGAGATTACTTTCCTCAGCATCATGGCTTATGATAGACTTGTTGCTATTTGCCAGCCTTTACACTATCACAGTAAAATGACATTTAAGATGGTAACACATCTTGTGATGTTTGCTGTGCTCTATTCTGTATTTGCTACGGGTTTCATGCTCTATCTTACTGTCCGATTACCGCTGTGTGGCAATAACCTGAATAGGCTGTTCTGTTCCAACTGCCCTGTGGTTCAGCTCTCCTGTGTGGACACAACTCTGAACAACATAGTAGGTCAGTCTGTTGTGCTCACAAACGTCTTCATCCCCCTGTTCTTTGTCCTGTACACCTATCTCCGTATTCTGCTTGTTTGCAGGAGAAGCTCGTCTGATTTCAGAGGAAAGGCGTTCCAGACCTGCCTGCCTCACATCATCACATTCACCACCTATTCTCTCTCTGTCTTCTGTGAGCTGTCATTGAGTCGATTTGAGGTTGATAAAAAGAATCCTATCATCACAGTTGTTTTATCTTTACAGTATTTGATGGTCCCCCCCATTAATAACCCTCTAGTTTACGGCCTGAGTCTGCCTCAAATCAAAGGAGTGGTGTTAGATTTTTTAAAAGATTCCTGCTGGAAAATGTAAAACTTAAAAGGCACATATAGACCATAAATTGCAAAGCTACAAAATATGCTTCTAATACGGCTCTAATACGGGAAATGTATTTGTCCAGTTATCTTGTTTCATTTAATTTATTTATCTTGAACAAACAACAGTGTTGCAAGACAACAGTGAAAACAAAGAATTAAAACCACGGAATGAAACCCAAACAATCAGTATTCAACAAATACAATAAAAAACTGATTATATATACACAGTATATATATATATATATATATATATATATATATATATATATATATATATATATATATATATAAATATAAGGATTAGTTTGAGAAGGAGCAGGTGGAAGCAATTTGAAATGACCCCTATGTCACAAAATCATCTTATAGCAAAGTAAAAAGATATGCAAATACTTATACAACAATACCTTTGCATTACATTTCCATTCCTATGTTTCGATTTCTTTTCTGTTTTGGTCCAGTAATGTTTTTATAATCCTTTTTTTAACTAAATGGTGTTATGGCTCTTTTTGATGTCATTGTTCAGTCCATCCCATAATCTCACCCCACAAACTGAAACACACGTGCTTTTAACAGTAGTTCACAATGTCCTCTTAGATGATGTCCCCCGGCTCTTTCCTTCAACATTGGGCGTATGTTACATGATCAATTATTTTCTTTAACTTTAAACATAAATTGTGCAGTTTTGAATGTAACAATGTCCGTAAATATCAACAAATGTGAATTAAAAACAGATGATTAGCTCATGTATGTGATTTATTATCCTGATTGCTCTTTTTTGCAATGTGCAAATATTTTCTAAGTTACTTTTCTAGGTACAGTATTTCCCCAAACTCCCACACAATATAACAAATATGGTAAAAAGTGTGCAGTACAGAGTATGTAATGTATTTTGTATCATATGTAGTTTTAGTTGTATTCAATATACTAATACTCCTGGCCATCTTCATGCACAGATATTTAATAAGGGGCTTCCAGAACAGTTTGGATTCAAGTTCAACCCCCAGAAATGTAATTTCCTAGACTCTTTTGATTGTTTTATTATCAATTACTAATTTAACATCTGTATTTGTAGTATGATTTCCAAATATAAGGCATTTAGTTTTGTTTAAAGTTAAGTATAAGTTTAAGTTTAAAAATAACTTATTGAAATCAAAACAGAGTTTTAATTTATTCACTTTGAAAGTTATCCTCACAACATGAGGCTCTTACATACATTTTAAGGGGGGGCTTTTTAAACTCACATTGTGGGTGTGGATTAGTCTCAACTGTTCATAAAAAGAATCTGATGATTTAGCGGGTAATAAGGTTAGGGTTGTAGTGCAGCTGGAGCGGAATATACCAGAATATACGGAATAATTTTAAAGTTCTTTCAAAAATTAAAGCCTTAACATGAATCCAGGATATCTGGGGGTATCTGGTGGCATATCTAGAAAGATGGCCCGGCAGGTTCAAACTAAACAGGCCGTTCTCATCAACCATTCGTACATATAGCTACAAAAAGTAAAGCATGGTAATTCATATGTACAGGTGAAACTCAAAAAATTAGCATATGATGCAAAAGTTCATTCATTTCAGTAATTCAACTTCAAAGGTAAAACTAATATATTATATAGACTCATTACATGCAAAGTGAGATATTTCAAGCTTTTATTTGATATCATTTTGATGATTATGGCGTACAGCTAATGAAAACCCCAAATTCAAAATCTCAGAAAATTAGCATATTACATGAAATCAATAAAAAATGGATTTTAAATACAGAAATGTCAGCCCTCTGAAAAGTATAATCATGCATATATACTCAGTATTTTGTTTGGGCCCCTTTTGCTTGAGTTACTGCCTCAATGCGGCGTGGCATATGCTATCAGCCTGTGGCCCTGCTGAGGTATTATGGAAGACCAGGATGCTACAATAGCGGCCTTCAGCTCTTCTGCATTGTTCAGTCTCATGTCTTTCATCTTTCTCTTGGCAATGCCCCATAGATTCTCTATGGGGTTCAGGTCAGGAGAGTTTGCAGGCCAATCAAGCACAGTAATGCCATGGTCATTGAACCAGGTTTTGGTACTTTTGGCTGTGTGGGCAGGCTCCAAGTCCTGCTGAAAAATAAAGTCAGCATCTCCATAAAGCTTGTCTGCTGAAGGAAGCATAAAGAAATTATTTGGCTCTTTACAGATGTACATTTGCTTTGAAGAGTTTGTCCTGGGGGGTAAAGTTGGAAATGACAAACAAGGGATTCAGTTACTAAAGAGCACTACGAGCTAGCCAGGAGTCAAACCTAGAATCTTTTGATCCATAGTCATACGCGTTATCCATTGCGCCACTAGCCCTACGTTCAGTATTAGCAATAGCTACGTTCTTACAACATTGTATACAAACAGTGGTGATCTTTGTTGGCAAGTGTATAGAAGGCCAGTTAAACGTTTGTTACAGTCCAAAATTTGGGGACTCTTGCGGGACTTTAAGGCTAAGCTGTCCAGTTTCTATCAATGTAAAGTAAAGCAGAAGATGTAGTAATTCAAAGAAACAACAGAAAAGTAGCTTCTCACAGGTGCCGTGACCCAGATTCCTACCGAGGTTGCTGCAGCCACTGCAACGCAGAGTACCAAGCACTATAAGATCACAACCATTTGGTATTAAAATCGCTGCGTTGTTGTGATAGCATAGTCGGAAATCAGATCCACAATTATGTTGCTTTTTTCTAGGTTCCCCTAATTGATGAGTAACAACTGATAATGCCAGGGATAGTTTATCTAGTACTGCTGATTCTAAAAAAACAAAAACAGAGAAAGCTTGATGACAGCTGTGCTTGAGTTAAATTGAAGGATTTAGAGCGGTTTTAGCACATGTTGAAAACCTATTTACGCATCATTTGGCTTTTTACTGTGTATTTAATTTACTGTGATAGACAATTTGTACAGGAGTAAACTTGGAAATGAGGATCAAGTAATTTAATAGCTAAAGAACAGAACAAACTATCCAGAAGTCAACCCTAACATCTTGTGACCTGTAGTCAGTCGCGTTACCCATTGTCCCACTAGCCCTACGTTCAATGTCATTGTCAATGTCAATTTTATTTCAATAACACATTTAACACAACAACAACAACAACAACAGTTGTGACTAAAGTGCTAAACAGGGTTAATGTCAAATACATAAATAACAAGTGTAAAAATCAGTCCAACCAAAACACATCACAGGGAGACAAAAAACAACACTTTAACCCTTGTATTGTCCATTGTGTCACAGGGACATGGTTAGCTTATGTGACCTTTTGTACTAGCCAGCCGTTCTGCTTCGGGATCCCGAGACACCGCTTTCAGTCCATGTCAAATACCATCGTGGCCTCATCCTTTGGGTCTCAGAGACCTCGCTGTTTTTTGTTCCATGCCATTATACGTACGTCCCACAACTGCCGTGGCGCCCCCATCTTCCGGGGTCCCGGGGACCCGAAGGACAACGCCACAGGTTTCAGGGACCCGAAGGACAATGTCATGAGTCCCAGGGACCCGAAGGACAATGCCATGGGTCCCAGGGACCCGTAGGACAATGGCATGGGTCCCAGGGACCCGTAGGACAACGTCAAGGGTCCTTGTGACCCAAAAGGACAACGCCAAGGTCCTGGGGACCCGAAAGGACAATGCCCTGGGTCTCTGGGACCCGAAGGATAACATCAAAGGGTCTTCGGGTCCCAGGGACCCGTGGAACCAGTAGGACAATGCCATGGGTCCCAGGGACCCCCCATCCTCCGGGGGACCCATCCTTGTTCGAAGTCATCTTTCTCCTACCCTTGAGGCCTCCACCTCGCCATTGGGGTCCCTGGGACCCAGGGTTGTGTGTGTGTCTGTCTGTGTGTGTGTGTGTGTGTGTGGGTCTGTGTGTGGGTCTGTGTCTCTGTCTGTGTGTCTGTTTGTCTGTGTCTCTGTGTGTGTGTGTGTGTGTGTGTGGGTGTGTGTGTGTGTGTGTGTGTGTGTGTGTGTGTTCCAAACAGATTCAAGGTTTGTTCGGGGCCTCGTCCACACCGGCCAAGATGCTACGGGCAAACACACTCGGCACAGTAGTAGGCCCGCGTGCAGCTTCCACGGATGTATCTCTTGCAGCCACCGCAAACGATGTGTGATTTGCGGTCCTTTCTCTCCGGACAGAGCTGACACCGCTTCCTTTTGCTTTGCACCCTCAGTGTGTCCGGTTCAGAATCCCCATGCTCCTCTAGGCCCCTTGTGACTGTGCCACCGCCGCCACTGTCGCCATCGCCACCACAGGACCTCCTTGCCATGACGACGGCTTTGACAAGCGCGGCGGACGCCTCTGTGCGAGGCAGACGCCGCCGTCTCTCGATGAGCGGATTCACAAGCGCCCTTACCAACTGCTCGAGGAACGCCCTCCTGTTGTTGAGCTTGCCGCGCATCCACTCGGGCCTGAGCTTTCGCCACAGCACAAAGGCGTTGTAGGCGGACACGTCGAGGATGTTGTGGAAGACGGCGAGGGGCCAGCGCGCCGTCTTCCTGCGGCAGCTGTACGTGCCCACGAGCTTGTCCAGGTTGTCCACGCCGCCCTTGGTGTGGTTGTAGTGGAGGATGATGTCGGGTTTGGCTTGCCTGCCGGCGCCGACGCCCGCATCCCCCGTGTGCAGCGTGCTCAGCAGCACCACGTTCCTGTGCTTCTTGGGCACGTAGGACACCAGAGTGGCGACGGGCGTGAAGGCAAACTTGGACGAGAAGACCGCACGGCCCTTGGTGGCGAGCAACACCTCCGGCAGCTCGGGTTTGTTTTTGCGCATCGTGCCCACCACGGTGAGGCGCCGCTCGGAGAGCAGCCGCAGGGCCAGCGCGTAGGAGGTGAAAAAGTTGTTGCACGTCATGTCACCTCAGGCCCTCGGTCACGTCCAGCAACACGCGGGAGCCCAGATTCTTCTCGGGCGTGCCGCTCACCGACTTGCCCGTGTAAAGCTGCATGTGCCACGCGTAGCTGGAGCCGGCGTCGCAGGCCACCCACGACTTGAGTCCGTACCGGGCGGGCTTGCTGGGCATGTACTGGCGGAAGGCGCAGCGACCTTGTGAAAGTTGCGTGTCAAAACAAGAAGATGGAACACGATGGATAGAGATGGAAGAAAAACACACACACACACACACACACAAAGAAAGACAAGGTGTACGACAGAGGTACAAACACAACCAAGCAAAAAAATATATATATTACAACACTCGAAGGGCACCAGCTGCTCGTCCACCGTCACTTCGGCGCCCGGTTGTAGAGGCGAGTAGCTGCCCGCGTCCACTCTCCCACACCTCTCGTACGGCCGCCGTTTGTCCGAGGCTCGGCGGCAGCTCTCGACTCGCGGTCGTCGAATCGCAACAGTCTAGAGTACGCGTGGAACTGCTTGATTGCATCGTGGCGCGGAAAATGCCCTGCCACTCTCTTCGTGCCACAGGCACTCCAAGGCCTCGTTGCGGGACCGTTACACACGCCCGCGAGGAGCAGCAGCCCGAGGTAGCCTCGCAGGTCCGTGACGTCCATTGCTTCCACTTGCCGCCTGTGGCACATCTCCTTTGACCCTCGAGTTTTTGGCGGCCACAACCATGTCTTCGATTGCCGCGTGACAAACAGGCCAAACGCAGACACTATGTCGTGGACGTGTTCCGCGGCGTACTCTGTGGGTCCCGGGCGCTGTAGTAGCAGCACGGCAGCAGCGGCGGCAGCGTCTGTCGTGTCCTCTTTTTGGTCGGGTTTGTCCTTTTCGGTGGCGTGGCAATGAGGTCTTGGACACTGGGATGACACGTTTTCGAGGACCATTTGATTTTGCCATCTTTTGACACAATGTTTTCCTCATCCTGCTCGTCCTTCTCTTGCCCCTCGTCTTCACTACCCTCTCTCTTCTTCTTCTTCTTCTTCTTCTCTTCTTCTTCTCTTCTCTCTCTACTTCTTCATCTTCGTCTTCTTCTTCTTCGTCCCTT
>NW_022605115.1:0-17318 GCF_008692095.1 Etheostoma spectabile | reverse complement strand
GTCTTTTACAAATCCATTACATTTATTGATGCGTTTTTCACTTACAAGAAGAAAAAACTGCAGTGGCTTATTCAGCAGCACACAGTCAGTTAGAGAAAAGACAAACCTTCACTCTTTTCCACTTCGCTTTCTTCCCTTCTGCTTCCTGTGCCAATACTCTCTCACAGTCACACTTGGAGCCCTCTCTATGGTGAATCACTTGCAGCCACAACACAACAGGCTTAACCCAGCTCTCTACAAGAAACACAAGGAAAATTACAGCTTCTAAAGCGGAGGTGAGACGGTAAGATCGTGTCACACATACTGCACTGTCAGTTGATATATTGCTCAGCCTCCCAGGACTGGCAGACTGGCCTTTCTACACCTGCTGCCAAACATCCATTATTTTTTCTCCAGAGAAGGTACACAAAAAAGCACAGCCTTAACGAGGAAGGACAGTGCAATGATTTTTTGTTATCAACTATACTCAAGTGATTATAAGCCAGCTAACAGCTGCTCAGAGCCTGTGAGCATTACAACTGAGAGAAGCATTGTGTCAAAAAATGACTAACAGGATGGCAACAGGCAGTGGGGCTTCTTTTTGTATCAGTGTAATTGGCAAAAATGGCATAATAATTTGGCTGGCAAGAAGTGACTTTAAAATTTGGAACACAATTGCTCACTATAATAATAATGACTGCATCTTCCTTTAGTGTCTTCTTTAATTCTGTCGGCACCTAAATCCATCATCTTACATGTTTGTTCCACACAGGAAATGGCTGTATACAAAGAATAACAAAAGATAACAAGATAACCAAAGACATACAGCACAGATAACCTAAGACCAGCAGAACTGTTTGCTCATTTGTCTATTAAACTGCAAGTCATGAAGACATTGTGAATATGAGATGCTTTGGTTTTGTACATCAATTATTAAACAGATTCAAGCTGGAATAAGGATAAGCTGACGCTGCTTGCATGAATGGTAATAGTGGCTTGACTTGTCTTCCAGGGGAGAGAATATTTCCTTTCCTGCACTTAAAATGTATGCTACTGTGTGAGATTTTTGTTGGCACATATTTAAATTATTTTGTTTATGTTTATGCTCATTTACACTTTTAACAAAATAAGTCAAACCTACTATAATCAATAAATAAATGAACAAAGCAGAAGTTCAGTTCAATTATACCAGATTGTAACGGGCTGCCTGCATTGCACACAATGTACGTGGAGCGGACATTCCAACCCTACGCTTCCTCTATAATCAATTAAGCTGGCCACACCGGAATAAGACCAATGCGTAGTGGTGTGTATGCTAAAGATGCCCTGCCGCATGTATTTTTTTTGGTAATGTCTGAAGTTCTAACATGGACTCTGTAGACCCTCTGTGTAACTTTTTTTGTGTGTGAAAGAAAAAAATGCCTTGGTATTTGTTTCAAGCCATTCCAGTGTGTATAGAAAGCCCGCACGAAGACTCAGCTCGATTTGTGCCAGTTCTCATTAATATTCAATGAGCTAAGCTGCTTGACTCTGATTGGCTAATAGCTAGCCAGTGACAGCCTGGCTATCAGCAGAGGTGGGTAGAGTAGCCAAAAAGTTTACTCAAGTAAAAGTACTGTTACTTCAGAATAATATGACTCAAGTAAAAGTAAAAGTAGTCATCCAAATAATTACTTGAGTAAGAGTAAAAAAGTACTTGATGAAAAACTACTCAAGTAGTGAGTAACTGTTTGAGTAACGTCCTGATTATTTCTTAACACAAGCATCAATCAGACAGACAAAAATACAAAAAATCATATTTAGGCAAATTATAGTTCATCCAATCAATAAAAAAATATTAAAATTAATTTATTAATTACAAAATAGTTTAAGTGAGAGATTTGTCACATAAATTTGGATGGACACTGCATGTGCAAAACATACGTTACATACAGTATGTATGCTAAAAGAGAAAGATCCACCTCTCCACAGCAGAAACTAAAACTACCGCTACGTTTCCTCAGGTTAGATGTTGTTGAGTGCTCACATGT
Source organism: Etheostoma spectabile (assembly GCF_008692095.1). Classification (NCBI taxonomy): domain Eukaryota; kingdom Metazoa; phylum Chordata; class Actinopteri; order Perciformes; family Percidae; genus Etheostoma; species Etheostoma spectabile. The sequence goes on along the minus strand of NW_022605115.1, from coordinate 15,309 downwards.
CCGTTTGTTTTGGTCGACACTGAAGACGCCGCATGATGTAGCTGCTGTTTCCACTTTTCCTAAAAGGTAACCATGCTTTCACTATGAGGCCGGGGGGTTCCTCCACGTCTGTGTTGCCTTGGCGACATTCTTTGTTTTGCTACGACTGTAAGCTAACACGTCCCGCCCATAGATATATACAGTCTATGGTCCCGCCGCTGAGAACGAGTATGGTCACGTGACTGCATAACACCGTTTGATTGGTGGAACACAGTCACGTGGTAGAGCCTTAAGCGGAAGACTCTCTCTCTGTCAAAATAAAACATTAAAATGAGACGTGCGCTGGGGTAAAAACAATGACGCGTAGAATACCAAAGAGGTAAAAAGAAAAGTAACGAGCTCCTTGTAGCCTAATGTAGCGGAGTAAGAGTACAGTTCTCTTTTCCTATCTACTCAAGTACAAGTAAAAGTTATAGTGATTTAAAACTACTCCTAGAAGTACAATTTTTTCAAAACTTACAAGTAAATGTAACGGAGTAAATGTAACTCGTTACTACCCACCTCTGGCTATCAGCATCCTTTACCCAGCGCAACTGGGCGAGCTCATGAATAGTAATGAGCTCAGGACACATGACCAGCTTTTGTAAATGGTCTGATTTCTCCGCTTATTTCTTTTCAGTGGCTAGAGCTGACAGAGGAGGTAGCTGTTCATTTTCACATTCACAATATAACACAAAATCACAGTACAAATGGTTTTGTGGGGCAGGGCACCTTTAAATGAAACTACCGATAAACAGTAAATAACTTGATGACTATCAGTGAACGTATTGTCAATTTCTTGTTTCCCTCACCTGCAACCTCTGATGACAGCTGACAGCATTTACATTTTCACGTGCAGTGCCGGCTCCAAAAAACTGCAGAAACAACAACAATCCTAAAGGAAAAACTCAGCGTCTCGCTGTGACTCACACAACCCTATGACGTGTGTGTGCTACAGGTGTAGCAAGTTAAAAGATGCATTCTGCGGCACATACGATTCGCGAACGGTTGGCATGTGTTACGCGTTCAATGTAGACTAAGCGTTGGGTACGTTTTTTAAAAACTGTGATAAATTAGCCTACATTACACAGTGAAAAAGTATTAACACTACATTAGCTGACTTTAGTAATCTCTGCAGCAAAAGTAATTTGCAATGAGCACATTAGTGCTCATCACCTAATTCATCTAAGGTTTCTTAAAATAAAATCTGCCACACCCACATGTGTCATATTTTGTGTTGAAATTAAAAAAAAAAAAAAACATTGGGGTTTATCAAGAAGTCAGTTTGGAGGGAATTACTGACCATACAGCAGCTACAGTACGTTAGCTTAGCTGCCGGTAGCTTCACATAGCTCTTGACCTCAGCTGCTCATTATACACCCTCTAACTTAAAAACAAACAAACAAAAAACTGGGTCTTTCCTAAATGTACACATTGCCGTGGCTAACGTTAGCGAGCCAGCTGAACACACAGCATGTGAATAAGACAACTTTAAAATCAACAGAAGTCGCATTTGTGCTCTGTCAGTAGGCTAGAAGAAAGAAGAAATGCCTCACTTCAAACCCCTGTACCAAGCTAGCATGTCCCGCACCGGTCTATCAACTGAACGCAATGCGAAGAGCGGTTATTTTCTGTTTCTTTGTCGTCCCTGGCTAAATATTCTCTGTATGAATTGAAAGGTATTTATGGTACATTTCTGCACGTGCATCTGACGGCTAGTACCTTCCCACCCCTAAAAAATATGGGCTGCCCCCAAAGCGCTGGTGTAATTTGAAGCAATGCACTGCTTAACTACTAAAGTATTAAGTTTACTTGATATTGGATTTGTAGTTGTGTCCTGTACCCAACTATAAAATAACCATACACCATCGTGGTGGTCCATTAGTAATGAGCTTTGTGTAATAATGCAGCATGCTTAAAAAAGAAGGTTTTGGATGTAGCTATACTCAGTGATGCTATAATTAAATAAAAAAAACTCTCTAATGTACACAATGTGATGATAGTGTACAACTGAGGTTAGTGCCAGAAGGTCTAGAATCCCAAATCCCCTAGTTTTAGCGTGAGGAGAGTTAGCACAGAAATGGATGGTTAGCTTTTTGAGTTTACAGGCTAATTTAACAGTTTATAAGCTAATTTAACAATGTACCCAATTGCAGCCAATAGTAGGAATCATAATTTGGTTTTACAATCTAATGTAAGTAATTATGTTTACAACAAGACACTGGCACTTATGTTGATGGCAACAGTTCCAGTAAATTGAGCAAATAGTTAAGAAGCAATTAAGTAATCAGTTACTCAGCAGAAGCAGGAAAATAAATCCCTGTGACAGCTGAACCCTGCTGAGACGCCAAATTTTATGTTGAGAATTGCACACCACCCACGGCTGTATGGCGACTGTTGACCTCCAATATGGCTGCCTGAGGGTGCTTTAGAGCAAAATAGAAAGCCTATATATACATACACAGTGTACTCTTCAGGTAAGATGGCTTATAAGTGCATTATCGATGGAGTGCGTGAAAACAAATGTTGGCTTATTTTGATAAAACAGCTACAGACAATCCATCCTGAAGGAGATTATTGTGTGTGAGTGCATGGAACTGAGTGCACGCCTGAGTGCACAAATTCACGTGTGCATTACAGTGTGAATCCATATACTGCATGCAATGTTCTAAGAAAATATGTGTTCTTTCCTATTTGCAATGGATACGACACTATTTCTATTTTTAGCCCAAGAAATGTCTCTGCTGTCTAAACTCCTGTACCTTTGTGTCATTTTTATTCTGATGGAGAGTGTTTGTGTTAGTGTTTTGGATCACAACTTCAGTCATATGTAGCATGATTCATACACATCAATTCAAAGTGCTTTAAAGTGAGTAGACAAAAGAACACATTGAAAATAAAATAAAGGTAAAAATTGAAAAGTGCATTTCATCAGCTAAAAGAACAAAAAACATAGGACAGTTGGGGTTTAAGGGAGATTTGAAGCTGCACAGTTGAAGCACCTTTTAATACAACCAGTAAGTTGGTTTCAGAGCTGAGCAGCATAGCAGCTAAAAGCTGCTTCCACATTTTACAGTACTGGTACAGGACAGTGATGGTTGGTACCAAGAGATTTTCTCCAGTGGGGAGGTTAGGGTTAGCATGTTAGGTGAGAGGTCTAGCATGCATGCATATTGCTGAGACTGACATTTTTGGTCCAGCCCCATTAATGATTTATAAACAAGTTCAGTTGCTACCTGTAAAGGGCCGTTGGTTCTTTCTCGACGTTTGCAAAATCACACAGATATTGTTTCCATTTCTACTGATAACGTAAGAGAAAACAGACTGCCTTGTGCAAAAAAAAAGCCAAGTATTGGCGAAAATAAACCATAACAGGTTTCAAGGTTTCAACTTGAATACACAGTCAAAGAAATTGCTCCACAGGAACACCCACAATTACTACTAATACTCAGGCTTCAACTTTAGTGGCGTTGTTATGATTATGAACTACGCTTCTTAAAGTGTTGGCAATATGTATGGAAGTACATAATCATGGTTTCATGTAAAATTCATTCTGTTTCTAATAAAAGGGAATGTTATGTGTTCCCTAAGCTTTATTTCTAGGATTTATTATGGACTATTCCCATTTTATTCTTTCTGTTTACTATGTATTAGGGCTGAAAATGTGATGTTAAGTGTCAAATGAATGCTGTAGCAATAGTTTTGAATCTAAAATTGTATTTATTTTCGTACACAAATTATAATTGCTATATATACTTTTTAGAAATAAAAAGCAAGCTTTCTTAGTGGGTCCAACAAAGGTCAAACAAGCATTGACTTGACCCATGGCATAAATGTGTCTGCTATGAGGGGGTTTTCACTTCCTGGTCTGTAACGGAAACCCATTTTGTTCACATCCTATCCCCAGACAAATGGGCTGTTCTAAACCATTCAAGACTAATGCCTAACCTCAGCCATCTTTTTTCTACAAACAAAATACACCCTGGGGTGGTAGTAGCTCAGTCCGTAGGGAGTTGGGTTGGGAACCGGAAGGTTGTTGGTTCAAGTCCCCGAATAAAACAAAAGTATGGAGTGTGGATCAGCAGCTGGAGGAATGACATTTCAACTCCTGGGCATTGCCAGGTTCCCTTGAGCAAGGCACTGTAACCCCCAAACTGCCCATTCACTCTGACATCTCTCCATTTGTGCAAACCAAATGTAAATTGTAATTTCAATCAATAAACAGTATACTTTAATTAAATTACCATTAGAAACAATTAAAAGATGCTATCATCAAGTAAATTGAAAAAGTGACTGTAATGGTGCATTTTGTTATTGTATTGTTAAAAGCTATAAATTATCTAATGACTGGCAGTTAAAAAATTGCATTAGTCACATGATCAACTAAGTTTCCCTTTAAATCTTTAGCTCAACTTCTTCTCTGCCAAACAGAAGTCATTGCACTGCCAGCCTTTTCAGCTTTCCGTTCCTCCCTGCTGCTTGAGTGGACAGAAACTTTAATTGCCACGCATAAAATCGCTATTACATGAAATATTATCATCTAAAGGCAGGGATAAATAAAGCTAGGCTAGGGTTTAATGCCGAGCTCACACTAATTGAAAGTCCCGTCAGAGTGCTGACTGTGAAATTGATATCGGAAAAGTGAGCAGTAAATTCAATTAATGAAACTGACAGGAGGAGACAGTCAATTTATAACATTTGAAAGCAAACAATACTACACCACTGTGAATGCCTACCCATTGTGGAAATAACTATTTCCTGTGATAAACTTGAAGGAAATGGTGTTGCACCATAGTTTAATCGCAGCAGAAGGCATTATAGCCTATGGAGAGGCTGGTGGGCCACCATAGGACTTATTTGGGAAAAATGTATGGACGTTACTGGTGAAAGATAAGTACCTGTTTGAATTGTGTACACATATGTTTGTCAGTTGAAAATACAATTTTGTTAGTCAAGACAGTTACAGTAAGTCTGTCGTAAAACTGTAGAAAGACTACATGTCCAAAATTTGCATAAGTAGCGTCTCGCTGAAGCTTGTGGTGTGTGTGCACGTGTGTGTGCGCATACGTTGTGATTATACTGGGATGTACTCACGATGAAACACAGTTCTTGCTTGTTCTTTCTCATTAGGCTAATAAAAAGCAGTGGACTAAACACTTACATTGTTCATGGAACATAGCTAAGCTACCTAGCTACCTAGCTACCTAGCTAGCTAGCTAGGTAGCTAGGTAACTTATATTGTGCGAGACAAGAGATGTCACTCACTGAGCAGTTTCTCACAAAACTAACTACGACAATGCCAACCTTTTTGACTTGTTAATATCTTTATAGTTGGCTAACATAAAATGTGTAAATATAGTAGTGTGCTTGCAGTTTATTCCTTCATGGTTGAATGCACTAGTGGAAGAAAAAGCGTCTGCTAAATGACATGTAAAAAATATATGTCTCTTGCCTTTCACTACCTACCATGCTCCCTGCCTTCATGAAAGAAAAGGAGCACATGCAAGAGGTTTTAGATTGTCAGTCTTCTTTCTCTGGCAATATTTGTCTTTGTACTTTTGGGTGCCATCAAATCCTTACCTGCAGCAACAGCTAATCTTATCTGCTTCCACTGGTCTCATTGTAAAAGCCCAGGAAGGAGAAAAGCTAAAACCTAGGATCTCAGTAGAGTAGCTTCACCTGTGAAAACGTTTCACATTGGGTGATAAATTTGCAATCATCCCATGGTTTATTTGCTTGATAAAAGAGACATGAGGAAAAAAGAGAATCAAAATAAAAAAATAATTGATTTTATGCGGGGGTGGGGGGGGGAGTGTTCATGTTGCCATTTATCGTCTTGTTACACTTTAGAGTGACAAGACGTTATATGTCAGAGTTAGTCCTAGAATATAAAAAGAAAACTAAAACCACGCCACCTATATGGAAACATTCAGATTTTAAGAAAAACAAAAGAGGTGAGCTGGAAAAGACGAGGCCAAGTGTAAACTTGTTCTGTTAACCACTATAATTTTGGTCTCACTCATCAGTCTGAGTTAAGTGTGACACCTAGTGGTAGAATTAGGTAAACAGACTTTGTTGAGATATTTCAGTTTGGACTAAAGTGGTGGCTTGATCTCCTGGCTGACAGAGAGACCAGCCGACATTGGCAACCATAAATATGCAACAAGGTCTCATTACAGAGACAAGGCTGTACAAGGCTGACATAATCTTTCTAGCAAAGAGACCAAGGTCTTGTCTGCAGGCAACTAAATAGATCACGTTTTCCCTTAACTCTAATACAACAAATTCTTCCCAGCACCATCCTCGTTGTCCTCTCACCCAGTCTGTTATGTTCTCCTATGTGTAAAGTAAATAGATTGTGCTAACGCTCTCATTAGTTTCTGCTGTATCTCTGTGTTCCATTGCACTCTGGCTCTAGTTTTTATTCTCTCTTCTCATTCAGTTTGAACAGCTCTATTCTCCACCGGGGTGAGGAGGCTTCTTATATCATCATTTCACTGAACTGAAAATTAGGAAGTTCAGAGCATGAAAATGCCTTTGACAGAGTGGAGGGGGTCGGAGGCTGCAGCTGCATCCGTTGCCCGATGTTTAAAACAAGGCAGATCTGGAGGGTTTTGTCTGAAGTCCAGCACAACTGAAACTGAATGTGCTAAGATGATTACTTTGCTCAAAGGCAATGCATGTGTGATGAAGATGTGGGTATCTGCATGGTTTAGATTCATTCTATGTGATGTATTTTTGCTAATGAAATAGCATCAATCTACAGGGAGTGGGGCAGTGCAAAAGCTGCACTTTTTAGCAAAAACATTTCAAAGCATGGTATAAGATAAAATTATGCTGAAACTTATACAAAATATGCATTACAAAAACAAGCTTACAATAACATGTAATTGTGCCAATTCCAAATTCAACTCAGGTTAATCCTATCGGGTATGAAGGGAATGTTTTGTTTTTTTACAGATCTGCTGTTCTCCGTCCTGGGACTAACTGCCATATATCTCTCTCTGGTGGAGTAGATTTTGAAATTCAGCTAAACCAGTGAGTCAGCAAAAATAGGAATACTGCAGCATAGGAGGTTTAATATTGTTGTGCAAAGGCAGGGCAAACTTATGTGTATATGAAATCGACCTGGCTCACTCCACCTCTTTTTTTTAAAAAGTTAGAAACCAATTAAATCAGCACAATGCGGTGTAACAGATACAATTTAATCTTGTACACAAGACTATTAGTCACAATAACCAGTTTAAACACTGTGTTAGCTCTCCATCCAAAGTCCAATAATGAATGCTGTCTCCATCTTCATTTAAATTCTCTTTTTTCTGAGAGAGAGCGAATACAACTCAACAGAGAATGAAGAAGCCTCATGGAAAGGGCGCCATGCCGCTGCTTGTTAGAAGTGTGTTATGAGGTTCTTGGAGGATATAGAAACTGATGGGTTGGACTGCTGCAGAGCTGTTGTTGTCTTGGGCTTGGTGTGAATCAAAGAGAAGTTTCTCTCTAATGCTTGCTGCTTTGGAGAGAAGCCTAGAAAATGCGTCTTCACTCCCTTCCATAAGCCAAAACATCTCAGATACAGGCCATCCTATCTTGTAATTTTGAAGCCAGAATCTGTGTAGTAGTGATTGGGAGGTGGAGCCGCGATTCAATCACAGCCTTCAATTATGACGTTCAACACATTTTAATAGCATCAAATAATTAATAAAACAACAAACTTATCACAGAAATGAAACTTAATCAAAAAACAGTCTGACAAACACTGTAAACATTTCTTTGATGTGGACTCATTTGTTTAGTTTGGTCCATGTTACTTCCATTAGTCTCGCTTTGGTTCATGTGCATTTTTTTAAACAATCACAATCGTCTTGGGCCGCTGCAAAATAGCCTCAGGAAAGAACTTCAAAGGATGTTTTAGCCGTTCAACAGAAAGGATTCCAGATAGGACAGATAGTCTAGCTAGCTGTCTGGATTTCCCCTGCAGAGATCAGAGGAGAAGCTAACCAAAGCCCGCACAAATTCACCGGCGTTTAAAATCCCGACACAGAGAAAGCAGAAGGTAACGGACATCCGGCAATGGTGTAATCTTGGAAATGGAATGTTGTCAATATAGACTACACTTCTGCTAACATGGAGGGGGCGGGGTTTATGACCTATACTGCAACCAACCACCAGGGGCCTATCAAGAGGTTTTGGCTTCACTTAGGCATCAACCTCTGATTCTGGCCTACTGTGTAGTGATTGTATTGCATTGTTGCTGTGGAAGTCTCACATTGCCAGAACTATCTCCACAGCGCTGCGGAGTAACGATCTTGCTCCTCCACACATATGTTATTAACTGAAGTTGAGTGTTCATACACAATACAGTTATGTGAGTTATACAAATTAGCTGGATATATTGTTGAACGTAATTTGCAATAGCAAACCCACCATCAATCGGTCCCAACACGTCCCAGTTAGAAAGACATTTCCATAAACGTATTCTTTGTAAATCTTTACAATGATTCCCCAAAGGAACTTAGCAGAGGCCGGTACTACGAAGCAAGTTGAACATGGCCTGGATTTATGTCAGTTACCTGGCTTCATCTAACCTAACAACCGTGGTCCCGCATAAGCTTTGTCACGACGGTGGTCAACAACTAGATCAACCAACCCAGGGTTTCCCAATCCAGCAATGCGTGCATTCACATTAAATAGGCGGTGTTTGCACAGCATGATCAATCACAAACATCTACCAGAGTCCCATTTTTACATAGGAAGAGCAAACTATAATACTACATAAATATGAAGAACACAGACACGTTTTTACAGCCAAAACACAATAAACAGGAAGGAAAGCTGGTAAAAACACAGCTGACGCTGTAGATGCTCAAATCACAACTCTTATCAATATCACTTCTCCATCAGTCAGGCACAAAATCTGACCATAATTACACTTGTGCGTTCCATAAACTGCAGTTAGCCAATTATTTCAGTTGCAACCCTGGCAGTGGTAAGCGATCGTGAGAGCAAATGAAAACTATTAAAACATAAGTCATACCGATGCGCATTGGCAACGCATGGCTTAAGAAGCCGACAAATAGCCTATACATAATTCCCTCTGCTTAAAATCTATATCTTTCATTCATTCAAAGGTTGCAGAGTTCAAATCTTTTTAGAAAAATCTCTCCATTGTTTTGGTAGAAATGCTTCAAAGCCTCCCACATTTCAATGTAGGCTACCAAGTCATTTATTTTTATAGTTGTATTGGCCGGACTGGATTGACACCATAACATGTTGGAGTAAACATTTTCTACTACTACATAATATATGAAAGACCACTGTTGTCAAAAAGAATGAAAGTTGAAATAGCTCCTTATTAATCAATGATATTTGAAATTAGATTTGATTAATTGGTAAATCAGTGGGCGTGCTTAAACAACAATGGTCTGTGTGGGAGTGTGTATAGCTGCGCTGCATTGTTAACAGTACGTAACAATACAAAAACGGAAGTGCAACAAGGTTAGAAAAGTCCCCAAAAAAATATAACAAAAAAGAAATGTCCCTTCGTCTAAGGATTTCTATTAAAGTAGTTGTACTGTTGTAAAGGAAGTACTGTGTATCAAGCAGGCTGATCAGTATGCATGTGTTGCCGACAGGATTTGTAACAACTTTCTACAGTACAGTACCTTGATCTGACAGCCGCACTCTCCCCTGGCACAACTGTGAGGCTGAGCAAAGGAAAGCATTACATTTTCAAATAAGTTGTTACTCTGTATTTGTGTGTGTGCTGTGGGGGGTGGGGTTGCCATCGTAAATGTACAGTATATTCCAGCGTGGAGCTTGTAAAATTAATCATCTTTGCTACTCTGAAATAAAAAAACTGGGAATGACATAACTGGATGAATAAACGCACAAAGTTTCACCTCAACAGTCATCACAAAATATGAATACACTTATATACACATGGCTATTCATAATATATGAGTAGCCATGTGCAAATGAGCCATCGGTAAATTGCTGCAAAGCAATTAATTAGATCAGATACAACTTGGCAGAAGCTTTGCAGAAAAAAAGCTGCAGGCATAAATACCCAGGATGTTTGCAGAGGTCTTTAAAACACTGTCATACCCTGATGATTTAGGACATGTGCAGTGAGAGCAGGTTCATTCTCTGGTTGTGTCATATTTGAGAATAATAACCCTTCATGTTTTTGCATCACTTATAAAACTTTGGCTGCAAAATGACATGGTGGGATTAATACCCACACCAGTGCAGTGCTTAAAATTAGGATATTATACAGTGGGTACGGAAAGTATTCAGACCCCTTTAAATTTTTCACTCTTTGTTTCATTGCAGCCATTTTCCAAAAATCAAAAAAGTTCATTTTATTTCTCAGTAATGTACACTCAGCACCCCATCTTGGACAGAAAAAAACAGAAATGTAGAAATTTTTGCAAATTTATTAAAAAAGAAAAACTGAATATCACATGGTCATAAGTATTCAGACCCTTTGCCGTGACCCTCATATGTAACTCAGGTGCTGTCTGTTCTTCTGATCATCCTTGAGATGGTTCTACACCTTCATTGGAGTCCAGCTGTGTTTGATTATACTGATTGGACTTGATTAGGAAAGCCACACACCTGTCTATATAAGACCTTACAGCTCACAGTGCATGTCAGAGCAAATGACAATCATGAGGTCAAAGGAACTGCCTGAAGAGCTCAGAGACAGAATTGTGGCAAGGCACAGATCTGGTCAAGGTTACAAAAAAAATTTCTGCTGCACTTAAGGTTCCTAAGAGCACAGTGGCCTCCATAATCCTCAAATGGAAGACGTTTGGGACGACCAGAACCCTTCCTAGAGCTGGCCGTCCGGCCAAACTGAGCTATCGGGGGAGAAGAGCCTTGGTGAGAGAGGCAAAGAAGAACCCAATGGTCACTGTGGCTGAGCTCCAGAGATGCAGTCGGGAGATGGGAGAAAGTTGTAGTAAGTCAACCATCACTGCAGCAATCCACCAGTCGGGGCTTTATGGCAGAGTGGCCCGACGGAAGCCTCTCCTCAGTGCAAGACACATGAAAGCCCGCATGGAGTTTGCTAAAAAACACCTGAAGGACTCCAGATGGTGGTGATAAAAAAAATCCTCTGGTCTGATGAGACCAAGAGATAGACTTTTGGCCTTAATTCTAAGCGGTATGTGTGGAGAAAACCAGGCACTGCTCATCACCTGTCCAATACAGTCTCAACAGTGAAGCATGGTGGTGGCAGCATCATGCTGTGGGGGTGTTTTTCAGCTGCAGGGACAGGACGACTGGTTGCAATCGAGGGAAAGATGAATGCGGCCAAGTACAGGGATATCCTGGACGAAAACCTTTTCCAGAGTGCTCTGGACCTCAGACTGGGCCGAAGGTTTACCTTCCAACAAGACAATGACCCTAAGCACACCGCTAAAATAACGAAGGAGTGGCTTCAACAACTCCGTGGCTGTTCTTGAATGGCCCAGCCAGAGCCCTGACTTAAACCCAATTGAGCATCTCTGGAGAGACCTGAAAATGACTGTCCACCAACGTTTACCATCCAACCTGACAGAACTGGAGAGGATCTGCAAGGAGGAATGGCAGAGGATACCCAAATCCAGATGTGAAAAACTTGTTGCATCTTCCCAAAAACGACTCATGGCTGTATTAGATCAAAAGGGTGCTTCTACTAAATACTGAACAAAGGGTCTGAATACTTATGACCATGTGATATTTCAGTTTTTGTTTTTTAATAAATATGCAAAATTTCTAATTTCTGTTTTTTTCTGTCAAGATGGGTTGCTGAGTGTACATTACTGAGAAATAAAATTAACTTTTTTGATTTTGGAAAAGGCTGCAATGAAACAAAGAGTGAAAAATTTAAAGGGGTCTGAATACTTTCCGTACCCACTGTAGATGTATATATATATATATATATATATATATATACAGAGAGAGAGAGGTTTCTGAGTTCTAGTTTCCACCTACAGTAGCTTATTGTACACTAAGTCAGTTCTGTAATTTTTCACAGCCTCTTCTATTTACAAGCTATCTTACTAGGGGAGAAAAGCCAGCAAGATGAGGGATGCGTAATCTCTCTTGACAGAATGTTCATGAAAATTAGGTTTGTTGCCCTGCTGTGTGCTTTTGGATACTTAGCAAGAGAAGCCAGCTTGCACTGTTCTAGCTGCTTTTCAAATGACGGTATAGAGTGGAGGTGTATTTCTTGCTGCGCGCAGGTAAACAGATGTCGGAGAAACTGCTGAGTAGCTTGTAGAAAATCAAAGTAAAGTAACAATAGCAGACTGAATAACACAGCAGTGCCTTACAAGTTTCAAATGAGGGGTAAAATGCAAAACCACATCCCAGTCTCCATGGTTATACAGAAGTCACATGGGCGACGCAGCAGAAGAGGGGCACCTCTAGCTGCGGTAGAGGTGGCATATGAAAACTTTGCCTGCTGGGAGTACACGCTCTCGCTCCTCACAACGGCTGATTACATGTGTCACAGGTAACACTTTACAATAAGGTACACAAAAAACAGTAACTACCCTTTTTTTGTGTACCTTATGTAAAGTGCTACCGTGTAGCAGCCCATTTTAAGCACAGACCCAGTGAGGGGTTGAGCTGTTCTGCATATGGCTTGATGGTCCTGGTGAAATCACAGCCCAGCCTGTCACCAGTCATGTCCCCCTGCTCCTCAGCAGAGCCTAACCAACCCGAGCCCCATGCTGGCTCCAAATATTCCAACAGAAAGGAAGCATTAGGTATGGAAATCCGGTGGAAAAAAGGACATACGGCGGAATTTCCATAAACTGCAGTTGCACGGGTCAATCCCGAAAATAGAAGGGAAACTAGCAGAAAGAGAAAAAGAACCCCAACTAGTTTACATCCACTCAGCAAAAAATTCAGGCAGGACATGTGAATTATGCACGCTCCATCACCAAATTATCATCTGATCAAGAAAACAGTTTACTTCATCAAGCAGAGCTGTCAACACCCCATTTGTTTATGTAGTTTCTTGCCTCCATAAAGAAAAAAGTCTGTTGTGCTGAATAGCTTAAAATGTAGAAGGATGGGCTCTAAAAATGAATAGCTTGTCTTGTCTTACAAATCATGGCCATTTTCACGACATATTAACGTATTAAGGTATCCTGAAGCTTTCAATCATGTCCTTTCAGATTAATACATGGAGCTTTCCTGTTGTCAATTTTTTATCTTGGAATTTAAAGTCATTTTATGCTCATTTTCGGGTTCATGATTGTATTTAGAGGTTGTATCAGATTAGGTTTAGATGGTTTAATTTTCAGAAAAACACCATATGTTTGTTGTATTGCACATTGCTGCAGCTCCTCTTTTCACCCTGTGTGTTCTGTTTTAGCTACGGAGGAATCATCTCGCTTCTGTTCCATCTTTGTTGGGAGTCGCACATGTGCAGTAGCTAGGTAAGGACTAACGACCCGGTCAGAAGTATGAGGACGTGCCACGCTAGCAGCTAGGCGAGCATTATAACGTGTTACAAAGTGACGCACGTTTGTCACAGAAGTAAAGGCTGGACTACAACAGAGCTGTTTGGAGCAGTTTGTGAACAGCGTTTTCTGTTGGAGATGATAAGTACCTTTGGGGGACTTTGGGCTTTTCACTTTGTGAACCTATAATGTGCACAAAAAAGATATATAACACAATAAATGAAATGAAAGAAGCCAAAAAGCATAAAATGAGCCCTTTAAGATGTTCAGATGTCGATATTCAGGGAAACATTTGCAGCAATGATGGTCCAGATGTGGTCATACAGTTTGTTCCAGAGAAATATCTCCACCTCAATGAATAGTACAAAAATGGTCCTTAGAGGATGAACATCTGTTTATGCCCATCTAGACTACAAAGCAACCCCGGAGTTCTCAAACCAAAACAAGGGCAGCAGCTTTTCCAAATTTCTCAGTTTTAGGGACTGTGCAGTGCCGGAGTAGTCTGAATTCATGGGGTAAACGTAGCAAAGGACCTTCATTTTTACACCAATTGTATTGTAGATGTAGCCTGAAATTTTCTCTGGTGCCATCATTAGGTTAATATCTTTGGTTAGAGTGAAGTGTCTTGACAACCATTATATGGCTTGCGAAACATTTTGGTGCTAAGAGGATGAATATTAATGGTGACATAAGCCCTGTTAAAAAAAAAACTGCGTCCCTCTCATTCATTTGTCCGTCTGCTGTTTTATGTCATATGTGACATGCTGCTCTGTTCTACTTTTATCTTAATGACGACAATGTTCCTGGCAGGAATAACACGCAACTGTGCAGGCACAATTAAGCCAGTCTGAATTGAACGACTCTTTAAATCCATATTCACAGCACTAAAGTAGGCTAGAAAAATTGAGGTAATAACCCGAGAGCCCACGGGGGTTGGTCCTCTGGTTCATGCTTAGCCTTTCTCAGATAAGGTGATGTGGCTGGAAGACTGGGCTCAGCGCTCTAAAAAAACCTACTATCCACCATAAAGCGGACTCATGCTTCTTTTCGTCCCACATGAATGAAAAAAAAAACCCGTCTCTGAGGCCTTTCTGCAGTCAATAGTAGCAGTCTGTACCTAAAATACTTTCTCTGTTTTCTTGCTTGTCTAGGCAGTGATACAGTAATCTACTCTTGGTGCGTTGGTGTGCTTCATGACGAGAAAGAGAGAGAGAGAGAGAGAGAGAGAGAGAGAATCTAACATACAACACTGAGAGAGTAAGCATGGAGCAGTGGCGAGGCACCAAGTGACTCAGAACATGTGACGGGGTCAGTGCTGGGGAGGTGGTAGATGAATGACTGAGGTGTGAATCCTCAACTAATGGAGGCATCCACCTCCACCAGACTCTTTTTTTTTTACTGAAATCTGTGATAGTTATCTCCAGCCCTGTGTTTAGTTACATGGTTTAGCTTTAAGCCCGGGTTTAAATACTACCCAGGGAATTTGTACTTGGTTTAAAATCTAACGACAAGCAGCACAGATTCTGCTACAAGTAATATCTACCAACGTGAAACGGTTTATTTCAGCTTTTTATGCACTGTCTTGATGTAAAGCAGCTTGGCTGTTTTTGCTTTATGTAAAATGAAAATGCTTCCTCTTCACACTTCATGGCTAATCTGACCATTCTCTGCGCCTGTTGTTAGTTGCCTTGGTTACAAAGTCCTTCAGTTGGCATCAATGTACAGTACCATTTCTGCTCATGCAGAGAAAGCATCTTTTGCTTGGAGGAGGGCTAAATTTAGAGATTTGTTTTTTTCTCTGTTCGTCTTTTGGAGGTCGAAGAGGTTTGTT
>NW_022605114.1:0-20154 GCF_008692095.1 Etheostoma spectabile | reverse complement strand
TTGTAATAAAAAGCTATTACTGTAATTGTTATATTAAATGAAGAGTTTGGTTTAATGCAAAGCATAACATTGGAACACAGTCATTTACTTTAAGTTTGATGATTTTGTATGTACGTTTATATACATTGTTTCATCATGACATATATTCGTATCAGAAAACATCATTACTGACTTGTTAAATGAACACATTTGCTAGATGATGCAAACACACTCCATTAAGAGGCAGGGAAGCAGAATCACACAGTCAAAAGGTGTCAGTTTTTGCCTTCTGCCACGAACACATTCAGTGTGCAGGAGAGCCTGGTGCGTTAACATCAGGGTGGATCACATACTTGTAAAACTTATAGAATTTGGGTAAAAAATAGAGATAATTGAAAAATGTGAAAAGAAAATCCTATATTTGGCACCATAATCGGGTCTGTTGCATGCACATATTAGCAGTTGTTCTGCTACAGCATGGGTTAGGTTACTGACAGCAAGGGCCAGGAGAGAAAAAGGAAGCAGTGTGTCGATGTGATTTAAGAAGTAAGAGAGGATGGGATAGAGGATGTAGCTATCACCAAGTCATGGGGAAAATGGCAGCCGCACCGGAAGCGATGCCACTCAGAGCTCAAGTTTCTATAAACTGCAGATGCCGCTGGGCGCAACATAACAACTATTTACATCTCTGGAGGAACAAAAATTATATGTGGTCTGGTATTTTCTTTGCTGTGGAACCCCAAAGCCTGGTGGTTTAGCTGTGTTCGTTTGGCGCCTCCTAAGCAATCCAATACAATCTTAATCTTCTACTGTGCTTCAGGAAGGTTATAAGGGCATGCTGGAGAGCTTAAAGACAAGCATGTCCTCTGTGTAATGGAGGGGTTTGGACAGGTAAATTGAGATGTACAAAGGAAGGGAGGAGGGGCCGAACACAGACCATGAGAGATAATAAGGCATGCAGAATGTGATGTTTTATGAACTTTAGAAGTCCCTGTGGATCCCATATATTGTCGGCATGGAGGGTAATACTGTAGGTTATCTGTGCAAATCTGTCAACAGCTCAAGTCTGGGTCTCATCTCTCCATGTAAGGGGATTAAAGGGTCGCCTGTGCAGAGAGTGAGGTCAAAGTTACGGTTTTCATCTCTAGTTTCATAACTCAGGAGAAGGTGGAAACAGCTGGCGCACAAGCAGCACATGTTTGCATCACGTGAAGTTCCTCTGTGAAGGCATTAAAGATGCTGCTGACGCAGCGATGAGGGGTCAGATGGGGTTTATCAATATTTCCCTTGGCTGTTGCTGAAATGCAAATAAAGGAGGGGGGGCACACTGCTGTGCTTATACGGAGCTGGTGTTGGACAACAGAAGTGCGAGATACATCGAGAGAGGAAAAGACGGACACACAGAAGACTCTCTGCTATCCGTGCGACTTCGCTATGGCTCCTGGCTGAGGATTCAGAGGCAAGGATGGATTAAAGGCAGAATGCCCGACAAGCTTTCCCATTTTTTGTGCGAACCACAAAGACATCTCATCTCCATCTTCCAGACTGTTGTTCAAAGTATCGCGACGGCATGCTCTTGATCTGCTATGATATTACCATCTTCACATTAACATAATCTCATCATAAAATAATATTTGAAAGCCCACGTATGACAAGAAAGAAGAGAGAGAAGAGAAAGACAGAGATGAGAGATGGGAAGGAGGGATAATTCCACAGAGCAGAAGATGGCCTGCAAGAGTTCAGCTCCAATCCCACCACTGGGTACACCTCCCCACAATGTCGCGCCCTGACCGGTCCCCATGTGTGTGTATGGTGTTTGATCTAGGGGACATGGGGTCCTGGCCCCTGGCGCACCACACTGTCAATATGGCGGGTGGTCATTCATGAGCAGACGCTCTGTCACTGGCATCCAGGAGCCGGGGCTACAGACCAGCAAGGAGTCATATCCTCAGAGGTAGTGGAGAGGAGAGGAGGCGGGGGGGGATGAAGGTAGCAGACTATGGCAAAATGCCTTGAATCCCTTCATTTCCACAGGAACTGTCCTGCCGTGGATTAACGCCCTCCTCTAAAGAAGCAGCTGGCATGTCATTGTGTTTTGTGGGCAAATCTCCAGATATGAATCAACAACTGCTGACAAAGCAACAGATAAAGTCTCACGCCACATAAAATCCCATTTGTAAGACATAATGTCTGCATATGTTTTTTTTTTTTTCTCCACAAAGAATATCTCTCTGCTAAAATCTAAAAAAACATATTTGTGATAGCTCCGGTCTAAGCATACGGGAAAATGACACAGCACGCGGTGGAGAACAACAAGAACTGATGGATGTTTTATGTAAACAACACAAGCAGCACACATAGCCTCTTCACCTCCATGGCTGCGGGAATAAGAACAGCAGATGTCTACGGAGCTGCCACGAATGGTGTGGAAAAGGCACAAGGAGTGTCTTTCAAAACTTGCTAAATACTGAAACACATTGTCTGATAATCGGAAAAAAACTCTGTTACTTGCCAAAACAACTTATTTTTCTGAATGTGCACATTGTACACCACGAATAATTAGAGGAGTACACAAAATATGCAAATTCACTCAAAGTCACACAGAGGATAGTCACACACTGCACCTAAAAACTATAAGATGGACACACAACAGCGCCATAATATAAAAAATACATAGTCATTAGGTTCATTCCCTGTGAAATCCCATGCGGGGTTTATGCAGTTGAGTTCCTCAAGCAGAAAATAGAATTTATAGCCCTCCGGCAACAAGATGTTTGGCAGCATTAATAAACCTAAAATCAATCATAGTACGGTTTATATTAAAACCAAACCATTACTTTGAATACCTGCAACCTACCACAACATCAGTTACACACACAGAAGAGAGCATTTGCTTAGCTGCTCAACTAATTCTTATTAAGTCTGCAGACGGACGGTCCCTGAAGAGTCCGAGCTAAATTGGCTCCGGTTACTTTTTTTTTCGGATTTCACCTACTTACACATTTCATGCTGATGGCTCCCAATTGTGCACGTTCCCCTTCAGGACAGATGATTATAATTAACTCATATTCCCGCACCTCATGTCACGCATTTTGCCAGCGTGATACTGGAAGAACATTGCTTGTAGATGATTCAAATGAAAATAATTGTTGTTTTCGCCACAAATCCTTAAACATCGAAGAAGGCAAAAGCAAATTTATGCAGAGCATTAATGAGTTGACATTATCATTGCCTGCTTATACATATAAATAAATGTAAGAGAAAGGAAGGTATGAGAGATGGGATAAAGAGGATGTAGCTATCAGAAAAAAATGGCAACCGCGGCGTAATGAATGTATTTTCTCTGAGGAAATGAGTGAATATGAATTCTAACAAGATTAGCCTGACATGCTCAAAACCTTCAGAGGCAGAGGAGCCACTGGGAAGGAAATGTGAACCACTCTGCAGCTCAGTCATCGCTTGTACATAATTTACAGAATGTCTACCTCAAAATGATTTAAGGCCAGAAAATAGCTTTCTTCTGACCTATCACCCGTAGCGATGTGCATTGGAATCCTAATCTGCACCATAAAACAGTAATGTTACTACTTGTAGTGGGAGGTTTTGCATGGAAACAGCCCGCTAAAGGCTGATTTTCCCAAGGCGTCGTGAGCCTTTTTAGGAGTTCTGCTCACACTATTCCTGTTTCCACACATAATGATATTTCCAAGAGAGACACTTATGATGCTCAAGCAATGATGAAAAATGATGACTGCGTTAAATGCGTTTGTACCAAAGTGTTAAAAACGGCATTGGCGGTTTCTGTGATGTGTTGTTGTCATTAACTTCCAAATGAAAACTATAAAGAAATATTAATAAACTGAGTTATTGAGTTTTCATATATTGCAATGGTAAATTAACACTTACAGGAATCTACCAATTTGCATCAGACTGCCACCTGCCACTGCACACAATGGCACACAGGCAATTTAAGATTGCTGGTCTGGAAATAAGGACGTTGTTGATAAGAAATTACTGTCTGAAAAACATAATTTCATTTTACTCTTTACTGCAAAAAGACGATAAAAAACTGTTAGGCCGCCAATAAACACCTTTTCAAAACATATATTGTGTTTTATTGTCAACCACTTATTATTCATTGCAGTGATAATGGGTACAATCCCAATGAATGAACTGGTAACTGTTGTTATATACATATTTTCAGTCACTTACACAACACCGGTTAAAGTACACCAACTTATATCCACAAATGACCACAACACAACGTTATCACTTCTCTGGCTGTATCCGATAATGTTCTCCTGCAGACTCAGCCAGGTAAAAACAATCTTCTGCAGCTGTTGCAGAAGGGGTGACAGTGGATCTCATATAAAAACTCTGTCAAACACACACACACCACACACACACACACACACGGCAGAATAGGGGATCTTTAACTATGTCCCTACATAAGAAACCAGATATGAGGCTAAGGCACAGCCTGTCTGCATGCAGAGTTACATTTATTGCAGTATCTCTCCTTACTCTCTCTTCAGTGCCACACACAAACACACACACACACAAAACACACACACAACACACAAACACAGCTGAATACTTTATCTAGTCTTCTCTCTCTCGCGCACACACTCATGCATGCTCTCTCGTTCCATATTCACACACTGACCTTCAGCTGAGCGAGAAAACAGCCTCAGTAACTTCTTTACTCTCCAGATTCACATTCATACATACAAATAAAAGAATTCTACATTGTGCCTGGAAGGACAATGTGCCGTGTCCGGTCAACAGTAAGAGTAAGATAATCACCACGCTCAAAGCCAGAATATTGAAAATAATCTGAATAAGGGAAAATAATTGTCAAGCTTCCTGCTTCCTGTAATAACTGACAGTCATGTGACAGAGCTTTCTGAGCGGGGGGCCAAATTTCTCTTATCATAACATACAATGTAAGAGTGTGTCCTTTATATGACATATCAGAGTCACTTAGTGTAACCTTGTCTGTGTGTCTGTGTGTGGCCTCATGGGTCAGCCATTCTTTATTCAGTTGGTCGGGAGTTTTATTTCCTGTTCAGAGTGTGCTCGTCTCCGGTCTGTCTCCGCTGTGGTATTCCTGACACATCACGGTGAAGGCATAGAGCAACTGCACAGAATGTTAAAGCAGGGGGGAAGCATTAGGGGGAAGGGGACTGTCCTTCACTGTCTTTTTGCTCTTTCAACATAAAACACAGTCATCATCCATTTCATCAAGCCTGCACCTCACATAATGACGAGTGAAAGGCAGTTTGTGACGGCTGAAGGGTCCATCATTAACAAATTGTGAAGGCATTTCAGAGTCCAGGGAGTGGAAACATTTTTGAATTGTCCAGCTTTCTCTAAGGCACAGCATTATATGCTAGTTCTGAAAAAAATACTACAGGTGGCACTTACATAAGAAGCAGCACCAGCATTATGGACATGCCGTTTATAAGAGGCAGCACACCAAATAGGACTGGATTAAAGGTCTCACTGGCCTTTATCTGACAGGCCAGCACATATGTGACTCTCAGGTTCAACAATCCCCCCTCCACTTTTTGGCTCTGTGCTGCATCCACATTAATATTCATAATATCAGCTCAAATTTCATACTGCCATTCCTTACAGCCAAGCGTTTTGTACTCAAGGTGACTGAGGGGTTCAATATATATAATATATATATATGTGTGGTTGAGGATAATGTTTGAGCAAATATTACCAACACAACACTTCTGCTATGTGGGGCCAAATGAAATTGAATCTGGTGTAATAGCTCATGCTGGTAAACATAATGCTTCATACTTTATGTATCCCTAACAAATAACCAAGGAATTGGAAAATACAGGGAATTGCTTCATAGCTAGTATTACTGCCATGCATTCTGACTATGATCTGTCTATCATTAGTGCTCATTAAAATTGTTTTAACACTGTTGCCTTTAATCACCGCTGTTTCAGCGTTTTTTTTGTGTTGCCGTAATGGTATCAGCTCTTCCAAGAAGTCATGAAAAAGTATCATTCTGTGAGCTGTAATTGTCTCCACAAATCACAGCAAAGCTGACACATTCAGACTGGGAACTTCCATTGATATGTGGACACAGGCTATTAAACAAGAGAAGTGATCTGGGATCATTTGTTAGCCGCACTGTCAGATGTGTAATGCATTCCTGATGTGTGTGTCTAGATTTAGGTGTGTCCTAAGCTCCAGGCGGGCAGAGTGACATTGAGTGTTTGAATGTCAGCAATGACAAGCTGAATCCGCAGGGTTCAACATCTGTGACAGCCTGGATATCAGGGTTATAGGTCTTCCTCTGTCTGGTCCACAGATGCCTGCAGCTTACATCCCGCACCTCCATTTTCTATTCTGACAGGCCTCTTGCCCACTCTGCCGCCCCCGACCACAAATATTACCCATGTATTTCTGCTTATTGTTGCACCTTTTCAAGATAAGGGAAATCAAATTAGTTTTGAAATGTGCTGACAAAGAATTTCTAAGAGAGAGTAGGTCCCTACAACGTCCTCTAGCTTGAGTGAGTTGACACACCAATCATAAGGGACATAGAGCATGAATAAGACACAAAAACAGAGTCACATGACTGGACAGAAATGGGCACTGCCATGTTGACAGCTCTCTGACATTCTCTGATAATGACCGTCTTCATTGAGAGCTCTTGGGGTTGTTTGTTTCAGAAGCAGCTATGGAAATAATCAAGTGCTCTGTGGGAGTCCAGAATCATCTCCTGTATGTAATAAGATGCAGAATGTGTAATTAAGTAGGTATTCTTTAAAAAGATAGCTTCTACACATCCCTTTTCTCTCACTCTTAAGATTAATTCTATTCAGTGCTTCCAGAGGGCCAGACATTGCTGCGGGGAAAAGTTATTTTGCTTAGTAAAACAAATGTGGAAGATCCTCAAGGTGACACTGATTTGATACGGCTTATACTGGAAAACGTATCAAAATCATTTTCAGGCAAGCATCCTGTTAGGAATGAATAACTGATTTGAGGTAGACGGTAAAAATAGAAAAAGAAAAACAAATACTAGCGGTGGATTTGGAGAACAAAATAAAACAGTATCACTTGGACTTTTTGTTTAACTCAGCTGACTGTACAACTATCACTACATACACACACACCAAATACAGAGGTGACGAATCCAGAGGTGACATCCTGTGCTTGGGGGGTGGTTAACCACAGCACAGATGCAGGTCATATGGGGAGGCAAGGAATGATTTAAACAGCTGTTAGAACAGACAGCAGCTACAGAAGGAGAGAGCCTTTTGTTCTGTGATGACACTTGAGAGCAGTTAGTACTTAACGAAATGAACCAAATCAGCCTAAGCTGTTACTTTAAAGTAACTACTGTCTTAGGACGTCTGATGCTGCTCATTCTTCATCTTATAGTTGTGTTTGCGCATAATACGCTTCATAATTTGTACGCAAAATGCACAGTTGTTCCTAACTTACAGTATATTTTGCATTGCATTGCAAATCAACGAAGTCAGGCCTCGACATGATAGTATTACTACTTTTAGTATGACTCATTAGCTGCTAGTTTCTGTTAATTACACCATGGCCTGCCAGGGTTGAAAAATGCATGAACTACTGTACACATGACGGTTAGAAGCCCTCATTTTGTTTTACGTTAAAGCAGAACTTCATCTGAAGTTTATCTATGAGAACACTGTGGCTAAAGGTAAGTGTTTGAAGAAGGTAAGATCATGAAAAGATCACAGCAAAAGGAAGAGGGATCACAGCGTACAAGTGTCATCTCTGTAGATTGAGCTGTAGTCCACACAGAGGAGGATTAATTCATGGGTTTGAGCTGACTGCTTTCTGATTATGCCTTCCCTGATAAGAGAAATCTGAGCTCTGCACCCTGCGCATGCAGAACCAGATAGAGTTGTGATTACAGTGTGGATGAGAACTCTCTGCCAGGACCTTCCTTTAGCTGGCCCTCCCCATCCATGCATCCATGTTTAATGCAGCCTTGAGCACGGGCTCACAGGCCCAGGCCCAAGGGATACTCATTACAAGGTTGGCATGCAGATCTTAGGCCCCGCCAAGACCCAGGTATCGACAACTTCAGCAGGTCAAAAGCAAGACGACCGAATAATAAAAACCCACTCTTTTGTCATAACACTGCAATGCAGTGTTCTATACAGTGATCTGGTATTGTCCCCACACACAAAATGCCCAATCAGTACAGTGTTAATTCGTAGTAATGTCTTGCATTAAAAAGAAAGATTACTGAATATTGCAAAATATCTCAATTTAGACAGTCAAGCGTTCCCCAGTCAGCATGTTAAGAAAATGGTACACGGAAAATGTCATTTTCTATTCAAGGTCCCACATTGTTAAATTTGTATGATGTTGTCCTAAATATAATATGACTGAGGCTATACAGTACATAATCATCTCCTTCAGTTCCAGCCTACAAAGCAGAAATGATACTGTAGGATGTGAAGAGGGCATATTGCCCTGAGGTGGCTTCATTTCTTTGAAAATGTACCCCTTAAATACTCGTTTTAAGATCGTACCTATTTCATGTAACGTTAAGGCAGTGTGTGCACAGCAGGTCCTGCGCCTACTTACCAGAGGGTTGTCTGCATGGTCACAGTTTACTAATGGGGTGAAGGCAGCTACCAGCAGGCATCCTGTTCAGCTAGTGATTCCCTTCCTCACCACAATCACATTTTCCTTGAAATTTAGCTTGGAGGGGGTTCACAAAGCAATTCTCAGTTGCTAGCTATTTTAGCTTGCTGTCTATCTGTCCCCTTGGACTACTGGTTACTGTGCTTACATACATCTTTATTTGAAGAGTGTACCATATCATTATCCTTCAGCACTGTTCAACAAGCTTTTGTCACAGGTTAGCTCTAAAACATACCTCATTTCAGACTCTTTGGATACTGAGTGGATACTCTTGGGTGGATTTTGATACTCTTAATACAGCCTCATACACACTGCTTCAACATGCACAGAAATCCAAAGCTTGATGGGCCTGCTGAGCGTAGTTACAGCTGCTAAGCCATGATCGAACCATCGCTGGAGGGGTTTAGCGAACAGTGGCTGTTGGCAAAAACAAAAGTTCTGCAGCATGTACATTTTCCTCCTTCATCATTGATTACCATCCACCTGCCATCTGGAGTGTGTATTCACACACTTAACGTGAGCGATGTTTGAGTCCTCGCCAGTAGGTCATCTCCTTATAACTTTCCGTTACTATTTGTTTTCAGTACTTTTTGTCTAGTCTAAATTTAAGCCACCCATGGTTCTCTAACATACCAACTCTTTCTGTGTAGTAGACATGAATATTAACTCAAGAGATGCTAAGTTTGTTTCTACTTTGTGTATGAGCCTCAAAATGAACATAAAATAAATGAAATTCAATCAATTTAAATTGAATGGAACAAAGTAATGATTGAACATCTTGGATCATATTTGAATGAACAGTAAACTGATGAAAACATGCTATCTACACAAGGGCCTTCATAAATTCAGAAGACTATAAAAATGCCATTTAAGTTTCCACAGTGTTCGCTTTATGGCAAGTTTAAAAAGGCTAACCACAACTCAACTTCTTCACCTAAAAAACATCGACTGACAAGAGAAGAGCATCTGTTAAGTGGCCCAGAACTGGTAGCAACTTTTCGAGTGACCTCACATCCAGCTGCACCACTCTTTCACTTAGCCTCTCCATCTGCTTCCTTCTTCCCAATAGCCTCAGCTACCCTCTCAATAAAGCATCATCCTGCTGGGTAAAATAGGCAACTCCACTTCAATATGTGTCTTCGAAAGACAGAACAATTTGGTGACATCCCCTCTGTGTTACCCATGGTTTTCTGAAGTGCTGCCACTCTCACTTGCCTTGCCATTTGACAGTGGCTTTGGTGATACGACGTTCACACCAAGGGTCATTGAGGTCTTCACTGGAGAACCAATATGAGCTCCATACATTTACGATGGATTGGGTGGGAAATAGAAAATAAGGAAAGACAATCTGCAATGCCTTGATCATCACTTTAAAGAGAAGCTGAAGAGATGCTCTTTCGATGGTATTGCCATTTATAACCCGCAACAACAGTTGCACTTTAAAACAGCTACATTATAAAGGAAAGGCAGTGGCAATCTTATTTGGCAACTAACCTGTGAATTCACAATTGATGGTGAGTTACAGACATTCAAGAAAATGACTCCCACAGAAATGGACCCTTTAAAACCCCTTTCAGAGTACACTGATGAAAACTGCTAATGTTACAATTTTGGTAAAATGCAATGGAAAAAACAGATGAAATACTGAGACTCAATAAAAAGCAAACCTTTCTGTTTTTTTGACATCAGCTACAACTATATCTGCACTCTGCATAATTATGTGGTTTGCATGTTGTTTTGTAACCTTCCATTTAACCCTCTCCTTGATCTCGCCACTCAGGGACGAGACAATCAATCAATAGTCAGGACCCCTGCTGATTTTGGCCAGTGAAGAAGAGCGCTGCATGCGTGTTGGATGAGGAACAGTGCTCCTGTAGGTAACTGTTTTGGTTCGTTAAATAACCGTGTGACGTGATGCAGGTCACTAAGCTAAGTGGATGGCTGTCGCAGCTGATATTCGGTTGCAACAAGCCAAACTCCTGCCTCCTAAGTCACAACTCTGATCCCTTTATCTGTGCCCTATCCCCTCCTCTGCTGATTCCCCGTCTCCTGTCCTTTGTGCTTTCCCATCTTTCCTTCCATCCCTCTTCTCTTTAACTTTTAGTATAACTCAATTTCTCCCCAAAATATAATCACCCAAGTCTAGCCTTTATTTCATCTCCTCCAAGTGCTTTCAGAATCCCTCAAATTCTGCAAATTCTCCCTCTCTCTCCCCTCCAGCCACCTCTGTTGGTGTCCTCTCTATCCAGAGAGATAAAAGATGGTGGTCCTGCTGTCTGAAGCCTTGTAAGAGGCTGCTGATGTGAAAAGTGAGCGCACAACACACGCGGGATGTGAGCCACTTTCGCTTTAACTTAATAATTCATTATTCTGTGTTGCCATAACTCCACTAATTTTAATTATTCCTAAGTGAATTACTTGCTAAACAAACAGTATGTCACACTGTGTGTTTGTATACAAGGGCAAATCAGAGAGAAAGAGACGTGTGCATGCTTGTGACTGTTTGGTATACCTTCTTTTTTTAAAACTCTTTTCATTGAATCACTGTGTGTTCATGGATTTGGATTTGCATGTGCATCCATGTGTGTTTTCCTTTTTTGTCTGTCTGTGCCTGAAGGGCCCATACTGTCACATTTGAAGGCTCACTTTGCCTGCCTCCTGTGTACTCTGCACACAAAAAAACTCTTGCCTTTCCCTGCACCACAGCAAGTCACGCATGCTTTCTGCCATCGCTGCAGACAGAGAACAACAATTACGATGAATCTGCAGCCTGAGGAAGAGGAAGGAAAAATATAAAAACATTTGGCACATCTAACTCCGACACCTCCACAAGATTACCTGGGAACAATGAAGCCCTAAGGGTTAAAAAGTAGGAAGATGAGAGGGAAGCAGCCTCCTCCTCATCCCTCCTGTGATCTCTAGCTATAGGCTTTAGGGTGTTGCTGGCACTGCTTTCTCTGCATCAGAGACAAATGTTAGTTTTCGCAGGGCTGCAACATCAACGTTTCTTGCATTGGTGATGCGGACATATATTTGGTTCGTTGCAAATTAATTAGTCAAAGTTTCTTACTGATGGCTCCAAGATGGCAACATGTCAAGTGCTTGCAGGGGAGATAAACAGTTTAATTTTCCAGTTAGGTTTGAATGAAGAAATTATCACAATGACTAATGTAGGATATCAGAACACAGAGACAGTTAGAGGGAGCTGCATGCCAAACCCCATTCAACTGTACTCTATTGCATTTATTACAGCTGTAAATTAGGCTGGGACCAGATACCAGATCAAAGCTGGTATTTAGATTGAAAAAAAAATCAAAGTCCACTTGGAGAAGACAAAAGGAAAGATGGCATTAACAAGGAATTACTAAATGCTCCTGCTGATATGACCCCTGCTTCCTCACAACAGGAGGTCAGAACGCCTCCATTTCAGTCTCAAGTCTCTCAACCAATCAACACTGCAGAAATATGTCATACTTTTAAGATGGGTTCAAGAGTCAAACATCCCATTTAGACCGACTTTAACGAAGATGGCATTGCCAGGCTGAAATGCGTGTGTGTGAACACATAAGTGGCCAGACAATCACCTTCTAGTTAATTCTATATTTCCAAACTGAGCTAATTTTAATCTACTCTAATTTAAAAACATCTTGACATTTTGGTATTGAAATATTCAGCATATGCTACATTTATTTGGCTTCACCCATCAAACACCCTGTGCATTACTCACCTATAAGACTGGTTGTTTTTTTTAACACTGAAATATTTAACAATCCTGATTTCCTGAGTGATGACTGAAGTGAGAAAAATATTCATAACACCTGTTAACTGGCCAGCATGGTTTGCACGCAAGTACCCTGCATAAATGAAAAATGACTGTCATGCTTTTAGCCTGCGTCACTTCACTTGAGAGGGTGCAACTCATTCAGAAAACCACATGAGGCTCTACACATGCACAATCACGAACACAGTGGCTCTTTTTTTTGCCAAAATGCCATTTCTCACATTTGCATATCTATATCCTCATCCAATAATGACCATATTATACACATGCTCTGAATAGAAATGCATTTCAATATCTGGGTTAAGAACTAAGCCTACTTGACAAGGGATCTACAAGGTGTGGTGAATTTGATACAGGACACACTAGCATTTAATGTAGGCTTCTCATTACCAATGTCTTCATTACAAGTGGGTTGGTGTGTGTTTATGCGTGCGTGTGTGCATTCTCACATCTGATATGGGTCCACCGAAGGCTGGACTCTTTCAAACAGTACAAGACTGCAGTTAGCATTAGCCTGACATTGCCGTTACAAACACATTGCTGCCAAACCACAGACTCACAATATATTAGTATCAAATAATAATGTTACAAACACATACAGTCCATGCAACATCCTTCATTAAGTCCTGATGAAATCATAGATATTGCACTTGCTTATCATAAGATGCACTATTTTTCGGACATGGGCAGCAGCTCGAGGGTAGGTAGTCAATAGAGTAAGAAAAGTCAATGTGAATGATAATCATGTTCCTATTAAGGGGGGACAAATGAGAAGTCAATTTTACTTATATAGCGCCAAATCACAAATCAGAAGCTGTGTCATGACACTTTCCATACAACAGGTCTAGACTGTACTATGATCTACAGAGACCCAAGGAAAGAACCCCCATTAATGGAAGAACCTCGAACAGAACCGGGCTATAGGTGGCGGCCATCTGCCTTGATAAGAAGCGACAGTAGTCTTCAGGGCTGGTGCGACACCAAGACGTAGATTTGAAGAGACAGGACACACGTCTTCCCCGGAAGCTTGTCAGCTGGAAAGGTTACCTGAGTCCGCGTTCATTTACAGACTTGGAAGGAAACAAACACATCCATTTATACCCATGCACACACTCAAATATACATATGTGACCTTGTTAGTCTCAGCTTCGCTGCTTTTTTTTACAAGGTGAAAGAGCAGGGACATCTATTCTCCCTGATGGCAAAATGGTTTACGTAACACAACGACTGATAGCTTTTGACATACAGGGCCGTGTAATTGTGACACTTTGTATCAGACTTGGAAAGGCCTGGTGGCACTGATGCTAAAATATCCTCTGTGGTCATGTCAGGGCAGGGCTGATCCACTTGATCGCGCTGGCACAATCACAGGTTGAGACATGGAGAAAGGCAACTTGAGATGGAGCTTTTAGCAGAAATGTGCTTTCACCACACTATTACACATTGCTCCTTCCCCTCTGCTCTCCTCTTCCCGTTGCTTCATGCTCCCAGCGGCAGGGCCATGTGGACGGATGGATTGATTCACTACCGTTCCGTCCAAGTGCCAAATCTCATCTACAGGCCCATTACTCTGAATGATGTACACTGCAATGTAAAATAAGTCCTGCAATCAGCAAGGGTAACCCAGGCTAAAACAGAATCCATTTTTTCTGTAATTGCTATCATATTTGGAGGTTGAATCAGCAATTTATGAAATGGCATTGCCTGCAACACTAGAATAGTGTGAATCTAAGCTACAATTAAATGATAAAGAAAAAAAGAAGATGGATGTTCCCCTGGAAGAAAAGAGTGATGGTACCGAGGAATTCTAACACTTTACTTTCAAGTGACTTTAAGGTCAGACACTGTTCAGAGGACAAACATCTTTTTGTCTTCAGTCCTGGAATAGTCCTTTCAGGAGACAGTATACTGAATTTGGGGAAAACTTGGGACATGGACTCTTAAAATGTTAGATTTCCCAATAAAGATTGGAATCACAAAAACATGATATAAAAAGCCTCAAGGGGGTCATGCAGACAGAGTAATTGGTAATCCAATTCAACTTTATTTGTTATGCACTTTAAAACAACCAAAGTGCTGTACAGAAAAATACAAAAATACAAAAAGAAACATACATTGTAACACGAGTAAAATAATACCTGCGCAATAAAACCAACTAATAATTAAATGCAGTAAATGAAGTCGACATCTTACTAGGTGTTAAAGGCTATACAGAGGATAACACGTGATTTAAAAACAGACAAAGAAGAGGCCTGTTTAACGAGCAGAGGCAGATCATTCCACAGTTTTGCACAGAATGGTAGACATCTTGTCAATCTCTTTCAATTGAAAAAGAAGACAAATTCCCTTTTGGCTCCTGTTTAATCAATCGCGGATCCTAATTAAACGGGTTGATAAGATGCAGCCAATATCTGATCTGTAGAGTTGGAGTCTTTCTCTCACTCCCCTTCCCCCTCCATCATTGTTCCCATCCTTAGGGTTGTGTTTTCTGTAGATCTATACTCATTTTTTACAACAAAAAGTGTGCAAACCTGATCTTATCATATGCTTTTTTAAATTTGTTGTTTTACTTTCTTGCCAGCAACACGAAAATGACCTTGATAATTTCCACGATACATTTAAAAGATTTAATTTTGATAGATTTTTGAGTCTGTTTTCCTTGTCTCTACAAAGATATACTTAAAACAGTCAATCGTACTGCAGCAAGAGTTATTTAACATTTTCTATGTTGTCTTTCTGTGTATCCTCAGAGAGAAGTGGGAGAGACAAGAGGATTGAAAGAGGGAGTATGTAAAAAAGTGGTCAGTGCCTTCACTTGAAAAAAGACCTGGCAGCGCCCCAGCACAAGATGGTCACAGAGTTACCTACAAGATGGGGTCACGTCAAAAGACGGTAGAGAGAGTGCTGGAACAAGAGAAGGCCATCACAGAGGTCCTGTTACAGAGTTACCTACAAGATGGGGGTCACGTCAAAGATGGTAGAGAGGGTGCTGGAACAAGAGAAGGCCATCACAGAGGTCCTGTTAGTGGACAAAAAAGACCAGGCATTTGGTTCCTACGTGGCAGGATATCGACATCCTTGAGTCAGTCGGATCCACAAGGCAATGAATCCACTTGATTACTTCACCGATACCCTCTCTGGGGAGGATATGTCAGTGTATCTTACCCTCAAACCCAATGAGGTGTAAAAGCATGACAATGATGACCAAACCATCAAGACATCGCGGCCATTAAATATTTTATAGAGAATTATAATGACATGCTCACTGATGACCTAATCGAAATTGCTTCCCTGGAAGATCATAGATTTAAGACCAAGTACATGAAGGAGGAGAAGACTGACACCGTGAAAGTCAGAGCCACAGAAGCGAGAGCTGAGGGAGGAGCAGCTGCATCTACACCTACATTTACACCAGCGAAGAAGGAAAAGAAGACATTCTCATTCTCACGCCCATCACGTAAATATGGATGCTTGGGAATGTGCCTTTGGCGTTGTTTTGACGCTATAGGTCCTCCTACACCAGTGCCACATCAGGTCTTACTGAACAGCCGGCTATTAAAGCGGAACTGAAAACAGTGAGAAAGTTCCCCTGGCACGCTGAAAGATCCATGGAACATCCTTTCCCAGAGTTAGCTGCCTGGCAAAGCACAACCATTACACACTTGCCACCAGTTCCCCTCAATGTGTGTATCCTGCCATAGTGCAGCATTAGAGGTCCCTTGATATGGTGTTCTTTGGATGCTTTTATATAGACCTTAGTGGTCCCCTAATACTGTATCTTAAGTCTTTTATATAGACCTTAGTGGTCCCCTAATACTGTATCTGAAGTCTCTTTTATATAGACCTTAGTGGTCCCCTAATACTGTACCTGAAGTCTCTTTTATATAGACCTTAGTGGTCCCCTAATACTGTATCTGAAGTCTCTTTTTATATAGACCTTAGTGGTCCTCTAATACTGTATCTGAAGTCTCTATCCCAAAATTCAGCCTTGGTGCAGAATTACAGCCACTAGAGCCAGTCCCACAATGAGCTTTTCTTAGTATGTGCCATTTCTGAGTCTGTAACTTTGAGGAGGAGAGAGACCCTTATGACCTCATAAGGGGCAGAGCCACAGAAGCAAGAGCTGAGGGAGGACCTGCTGCATCTACACCTACATTTACACCAGCGAAGAAGGAAAGAAGACATTCTCATTCTCACGCCATCACGTAAAATATGGATGCTTGGGAATGTGCCTTTGGCGTTGTTATTGACGCTATAGGTCTCCTCCTACACCAGTGCCACATCAGGTCTTACTGAACAGCCGGCTATTGAAGCGGAACTGAAAAACAGTGAGAAAGTTCCCCTGGCACGCTGAAAGATCCATGGAACATCCTTTCCCAGAGTTAGCTGCCTGGCAAAGCACAACCATTGCATACTTGCCACCAGTTCCCCGTCAATGTTGTATCCTGCCATAGTGCAGCGTTAGAGGTCCATGATATGGTGTTCTTTGGATGCTTTTATATAGACCTTAGTGGTCCCCTAATACTGTATCTGAAGTCTCTTTTATATAGACCTTAGTGGTCCCCTAATACTGTATCTGAAGTCTCTTTTATATAGACCTTAGTGGTCCCCTAATACTGTATCTGAAGTCTTTTTACATAGACCTTAGTGGTCCCCTAATACGTATCTGAAGTCTCTTTTATATAGACCTTAGTGGTCCCCTAATACTGTATCTGAAGTCTCTTTCCCAAAATCAGCCTTGGTGCAATTACAGCCACTAGAGCCAGTCCACACAATGAGCTTTCTTAGTGTGTGCCATTTCTGAGTCTGTAACTTTGAGGAGAGAGAGCCCCTTATGACCTCATAAGGGCAAGATTCTAGATCGGCCCATCTGAGCTTTCATTTTCTTAAAGACAGAGCAAGATAACCAGGGCTCAGTTTTCACGGAACACCATTCCTAGCCACTGCGGGACCATAGGCAGGCTGGGGGAACTCATATTAATGTTAAAAAACGTTTCATGCCATGGGACCTTTAAAGCTGGAGACGGTCACAGAGATTAGTCTTTCTTGCAAGAAACTGTAGTGAACTTGTCAAAAATGGGTATTATTTAAAGAACTTTGCAGTTACATAATCATTCTAAACATTAAGTTTTATTTTATTTAATTAATCAAGTGCAGTCTACTACCTCTAAAATGTTTGAGACACCTAAGGCAGTTGTTTACATATGTATTATTTTAATGTACGGTTTAATGTAAATCCATGTTCTGTTGAATGTTTGTCTTTTTCGTTATTGTTCTGATAATAAAGTCCAGTTTAGTTTGTAGATGTGCTATATGTTGTAAGACACTATACATTTCTTGTTTGCTGTGTGGAGCGTAAAGTATATCGATAACCATATGAAATACCCCAGATAATACCCCGAAGCTGGCACCCACATCTGCAGTGCTCCAGTCCTAGCGGCAGAAAATGGCATATTGTGCATTTAAATGGAAAATAAATTATACAGACAGGTTTTATTTCCTGACTAAAGGTATTCTAAAAGGTATTGTTCAACCCTTGTGTTGTCTCCCGTCAAAATTGAAAATCAACACTTTTGTTGATGCTTTTAATAAATGTTTTAACTTTTTCGTACGTTTTTGTCCCTTTTTCAACGCTTTAAAAGCTTTTTTCAATGTTTGTCACTTTTTTATGTTTTCAACACTACGTTACACTAACTTATTAACTCTAGTTTTACAGTTATTTTTGGAATTTATGGTCAATAAATCTCATCTATAGGAAACTATACCTAATGTTTGAGTTAGAAAAGCAGAATATAGGAATTATTTAGATTAAAATTAAAGGAATGTATGTTGATGGATATTACAGACTGGAATATGTTAATATGTTATTTTTTTTTCAAACAAAATTGAATAAGACACCCCATAAATGATTGAAAATAGGAAGTTTACTTGCCAAAGAGAATGTGGAATCATCATGTAATTTGGGGTAGTTAAAAAGAACATTGTGATATAGGAAAATGGGTCATATTGAAGTGAGAACAACATGAGGGTTAGTATTTGTACTAAAACTCAGGTATTGAACTCTTTATGATACCCTACCCCCCTTATCCCCTTTGGTGCTGCTGCTGACACTGTTTCCCTGGATTTCCACCAACTGCGGATCGGCTCCGCTGCGTGCCGGCCGTCAGTCAACACCCACCAGGTCCGTTTGTTACAGAACAGCTGCAGCCTTGACTGACAGCTGAAGTCACGAAGACCCACGAGATCTTGCGAATTCGTGGTAGAATAGAACCACAAAAACAACAGTTTATTTCCATCAAGAAGAGTAGAGGGGAAACAACTCTGTGCTGTGTTTTTAAGGTGTAGTGCAGGGGGATATGATCCGGCGTGAACACGGTCTACTTTATTTTGAAAATTAACCGGATGTTTTATTTTGTTCCTGTGCTCAACTTCCTGTCCCTGCCGTGTGATGAGTTGCTGAGGAGCTCTCCGCGTCCGGCAAAAATAGAAGCTCTGCATATCTACTCCAGAGGGTTGTGGATTCCGGAGATGGGATAGAGTGGAAATACATACATTGACTTTAATGGTAACCTAATGACTCCGCCGCCATTCCAGAGTGGATCTGCAGACGTTCCCCATTTATTTAAGTTAAATGCCTCCTGCACCAAGCACCTATGGTCATGAGGGCTGGGTCATGACCAAAAGAACGAGATCCAGGGTACAAGCGGCCAAAATGGGTTTCCTCAGGAGGGGGGCTGGCGTCTCCCTTAGAGATAGGGTGAGAAGCTCAGTCATCCGAGAGGAGCTCGGAGTAGAGCCGCTGCTCATTTGCATCGAAAGGAGCCAGTTGAGGTGGTTTGGGCATCTGGTAAGATGCCTCCTGGGCGCCTCCCTAGGGAGGTGTTCCAGGCACAGCCAGCTGGGAGGAGGCCTCGGGAAGACCCAGGACTAGGGTGGAGAGATTTATCTCCAACCTGGCCTGGGAACGCCTCGGGATCCCCCAGTCGGAGCAGGTTGATGTGGCTCGGAAAGGGAAGTTTGGGGTCAGCTGCGGTGGAGCTGTTGCCCGCCACAACCCGATACCAGCAATTATGGATGAAGATGGAGATGGAGACCAATCACCTGGTTTGCAGTGTTCAATTTGATGCACTGTTCTGTCCTAGTACTACAGCCCCAGCCACATGGCACACACTGGTCTCCCTGTTTGGTTGTTTAGGAGTGGGACCTCATCCAGGTTGTATAGTCTCTCCTGTAGTGCGTAAACAGAGGCTGTGGACCATCTCTTGGGTACTTTGGCATCTATACAAAGCTACATTATGCCTCACTGCAAAGTCCTCTCGTTTGTCCTGCACTGACTCAGTCACATTGGCAGGCAGTTTCCCTTGTGCTCCGAAGGTAACTACCACGCGAGAGTACAAGCTCTGCTTCATTACTTCAAGAGTGCCCTCGAGGTATATTAGAATCTCTAGGTTAGCTAAGTAAACTAGCAACATAAAAGGCTAAAACAACCATTGTCCTTTTGCATTGGAACAGCTGGTGACCTGGTCCTTGAAAGGTTAACATAGTCCTTGAGCAGGGAGGAGGGTCATATCCCCAATTAGCCAGGAAGTGGCTTTCATGCTTGGACTGATGCAACCCATCAGGGTCGCGAGGTGTAAACCTGCTGTTTTAAACAGTTGTGTTTTTTAAAGAAAACAAGGTAGTCTTTGTGCAGATTTTAAAGCCCTAAGGCAAATGTAAGATTTGTA
>NW_022605113.1:0-43835 GCF_008692095.1 Etheostoma spectabile | reverse complement strand
CCACGAACACATTCAGTGTGCAGGAGAGCCTGTGGCGTTAACATCAGGGTGGATCACATACTTGTTAAAACTTATAGAATTTGGGTAAAAAATAGATAATTTGAAAAATGTGAAAGAAAATCCTATATTTGGCACCATAATCGTGTCCTGTTGCATGCACAATTAGCAGTTTTTGTTCTGCTACAGCTGGGTTAGGTTACTGACAGCAAGGGCCAGAGAGAAAAAGGAAGCAGGTGTCGATGTGATTTCAGAAGTAAAAGAGAGATGGGATAGAGGATGTAGCTATCACCAAGTCATGGGGAAAATGGCAGCCGCCACGGGAAGCGATGCCACTCAGAGCTCAAGTTTCTATAAACTGCAGAGCCGCTGGCGCAAATAAAAACTATTTACATCTCTGGAGGAACAAAAAATATATAGTGTGTCTGGTATTTTCTTTGCTGTGGAACCCCAAAGCCTGGTGGGTTAGCTGGGTTTCGTTTGGCGCCCTCCTAAGCAATCCAATACATCTTAAATCTTCTACTGTGGCTTCAGGAAGGTTATAAGGGCATGCTGGAGAGCTTAAAGACAAGCATGTCCTCTGGGTAATGGAGGGGTTGGACAGGTAAATTGAGATGTACAAAAGGAAGGGAGGGGTGGCCGAACACAGACCATGAGAGATAATAAGGCATGCAGAATGTGATGTTTTATGAACTTTAGAAGTCCCTGTGGATCCCATATATTGTCGGCATGGAGGGTAATACTGTAGGTTATCTGTGGCAAATCTGTCACAGCTCAAGTCTGGGTCTCATCTCTCCATGTAAGGGGATTAAAGGGTCGGCCTGTGCAGAGAGTGAGGTCAAAGTTACGGTTTTTCTCTAGTTCCATAACTCAGGAGAAGGTGAAAACAGCTGGCGCCACAAGCAGCACATGTTTGCATCACGTGAAGTTCCTCTGTGAAAACATTAAAGATGCTGCTGACGCAGCGATGAGGGGTCAGATGGGTTTTTTCAATATTTCCCTTGGCTGTTGCTGAAATGCAAATAAAGGAGGGGCGGGCACACTGCTGGTGCTTAGACGGAGCTGGTGTTGGACAACAGGAAGTGCGAGATACAAACGAGAGAGGAAAGACGGACACACAGAAGATCTCTCTGCTATCCGTGCGACTTCGCTATGGCTCCTGGCTGAGGATTCAGAGGCAAGGATGGATTAAAGGCAGAATGCCCGACAAGCTTTCCCATTTTTTGTGCGAACCACAAAGACATCTCATCTCCATCTTCCAGACTGTTGTTCAAAGTATCGCGACGGCATGCTCTTGATCTGCTATGATATTTACCATCTTCACATTACATAATCTCATCATAAATAATATTTTGAAAGCCCACGTATGACAAGAAAGACAGAGAGAGAAGAGAAAGACAGAGAGAGATGGGAAGGAGGGATAATTCCACAGAGCAGAAGATGGCCTGCAAGAGTTCAGCTCCATCCCACCAGCTGGGTACACCACCTCCCCACAATATGTCGCGCCCTGACCGGTCCCATTTGTGTGTATGGTGTTTGATCTAGGGGACATGGGGTCTGGCCCCTGGCGCACACACTGTCAAATATGGCTGTGGTCATTCATGAGCAGACGCTCTGTCACTGGCATCCAGGGAGCCGGGGCTACAGACCAGCAAGGAGTCATATCCTCAGAGGAGTGGGAGGAGAGGACGGGGGGGGATGAAGGTAGCAGACTATGGCAAAATGCCTTGAATCCCTTCATTTCCACAGGAACTGTCCTGCCGTGGATTAACGCCCTCCTCTAAAGAACAGCTGGCATGTCATTGTGTGTTTTGTGGGCAATCTCCAGATATGAATCAACAACTGCTGACAAGCAACAGATAAAGTCTCACGCCACATAAAATCCCATTTGTAAGACATAATGTCTGCATATGTTTTTTTTTTTTTTCTCCACAAAGAATATCTCTCTGCTAAAATCTAAAAAAACATATTTGTGATAGCTCCGGTCTAAGCATACGGGGAAAATGACACAGCACGCGGTGGAGAACAACAAGAACTGATGGATGTTTTATGTAAACAACACAAGCAGCACACATAGCCTCTTCACCTCCATGGCTGCGGGAATAAGAACAGCAGATGTCTACGGAGCTGCACGAATGGTGTGGAAAAAGGCACAAGGAGTGTCTTTCAAAACTTGCTAAATACTGAAACACATTGTCTGATAATCGGAAAAAAAAACCGTTACTTGCCAAAACAACTTTATTTTTCTGAATGTGCACATTGTACACCACGAATACTTGAGATATGTACACAAAATATGCAAATTCACTCAAATCACACAGAGGATAGTCCCACACACTGCACCTAAAACATATAAGATGGACCCACCACACCAGCGCCATAATATAAAAATACATATGTATATGGTGCATTTCCCTGTGAAATCCCATGCGGGGTTATGCAGTGAGTTCCTCAAGCAGAAAATAGAATTTATAGCCCTCCGGCAACAAGATGTTGGCAGCATTATAAATAAAATCAAATCATAGTACGTTTTTATTATTAAAACCAACCATTACTTTGAATACCTGCAACCTACCACAACATCAGTTACACACACAGAAAGAGAGCATTTGCTTAGCTGCCAACTATTCTTATTAAGTCTGCAGACGGACGGTCTCTGAAGAGTCCGAGCTGAAATTGGCTCCGGTTACTTTTTTTTTCGGATTTCACCTACTTACACATTTCATGCTGATGGCTCCCAATTGTGCACGTTCCCCTTCAGGACAGATGATTTAATTAACTCATATTCCCGCACCTCATGTCACGCATTTTGCCAGCGTGATACTGGAAGAACATTGCTTGTAGATGATTCAAATGAAAATAATTGTTGTTTTCGCCACAAATCCTTAAACATAATGAAGAAGGCAAAAGCAAATTTTATGCAGAGCATTAATGAGTTGAACATTATCATTGCCTGCTTATACATATAAATAAATGTAAGAGAAAGGAAGGTATTGAGAGATGGGATAAGAGGATGTAGCTATCAGGGAAAAAATGGCAACCGCGGCGTAAATGAATGTATTTTCTCTGAGGAAATGAGTGAATATGAATTCTAACAATTAGCCATGACATGCTCAAAACCTTCAGAGGCAGAGAGCCACTGGGAAGGAAATGTGAACCCTCTGCAGCTCAGTCATCGCTTGTACATAATTTACAGAATGTCTACCTCAAAATGATTTAAGGCCAGAAAATAGCTTTCTTCTGACCTATCACCCGTAGCGATGTGCATTGGAATCCTAATCTGCACATAAAACAGTAATGTTACTACTTGTAGTGGGAGGTTTTGCATGGAAACAGCCCGCTAAAGGCTGATTTCCCAAGGCGTCGTGAGCCCTTTTAGAGTTCTGCGTCACACATATTCCTGTTTTCCCACATAATGATATTTACCAAAGAGAGACACTTATTGATGCTCAAGCAATGATGAAAAATGATGACTGCGTTAAATGCGTTTTGTACCAAAGTGTTAAAAACGGCATTGGCGTGTTTCTGTGATGTGTTGTTGTCATAACTTCCAAATGAAAAAACTATAAAGAAATATTAATAAACTGAGTTATTGAGTTCATTTATATTGCAATGTAAATGTAACACTTACGGGAATCTACCAATTTGCATCAGACTGCCACCTGCCACTGCACACAATGGCACACAGGCAATTAAGATTGCTGGTCTGGAAATAAGGGTTGTTGATAAGAAATTACTGTCTGAAAAACATAATTTCATTTTACTCTTTACTGCAAAAAGACGATTATAAAAACTGTTAGGCCGCCAATAAACAGCCTTTTCAAAACATATATCTATTGTGTTTATTGTCAACCACTTATTATTCATTGCAGTGATAATGGGTACAATCCCAATGAATGAACTGGAACTGTTGTTATATTAATATTTTCAGTCACTTACACAACCACCGGTTAAAGTACACCAACTTATATGCACAAAGACCACAAACACAACGTTATCACTTCTCTGGCTGTATCCGATAATGTTCTCCGGCAGACTCAGCCAGGTAAAAAACAATCTTCTGCAGCTGTGCAGAAGGGTGGTGACAGTGGATCTCATATAAAAACTCTGTCAAACACCACACACACACCCACACACACACACACGGCAGGAATAGGGGGATCTTTTAACTATGTCCCTACATTAGAAACCAGATATGAGGCTAAGGCACAGCCTGTCTGCATGCAGAGTGTCCATTTAATGCAGTATCTCTCCTTACTCTCTCTTCAGTGCCACACAAAACACACACACACACACAAACCAACACACACACAAACACACAAACACAGCTGAATACTTTATCTAGTCTTCTCTCTCTCGCGCACACACTCATGCAGCTCTCTCGTTCCATATTCACACACTGACCTTCAGCTGAGCGAGAAAACAGCCTCAGTAACTTCTTTACTCTCCAGATTCACATTCATACATACAAATAAAAGAATTCTACATTGTGCCTGGAAGGACAATGGCCGTGTCCGGTCAACAGTAAGAGTAAGATAATCACCACGCTCAAAGCCAGAATATTGAAAATAATCTGAATAAGGGAAAATAATTGGTCAAGCTTCCTGCTTCCTGTAATAACTGACAGTCTGTGACAGAGCTTTCTGAGCGAGGGCCACCAAATTTCTTTATCATAAACATACCAATGTAAGATGTGTGTCCTTTATATGACATATCAGAGTGCACTTAGTGTAACCTTGTCTGTGTGTCTGTGTGTGGCTCATGGGTCAGCCATTCTTTATTCAGTTGGTCGGGAGTTTGTATTTCCTGTTCAGAGTGTGCTCGTCACTCGGTCTGTCTCCGCTGTGGTAATCTGACACATCACAGGTGAAGGCATAGAGCAACTGCACAGAATGTTAAAGCAGGGGGGGGAAGCATTAGGGGGAAGGGGACTGTCCTTCACTGTTCTTTTTGCTCTTTCAACATAAAACACAGTCATCATCCATTTCATCAAGCCTGCACCTCACATAATGACGAGTGAAAGGCAGGTTTGTGACGGCTGAAGGGTCCATCCTTAACAAATTGTGAAGGCATTTCAGAGTCCAGGGAGTGGAGAGACATTTTTGAATTGTCCAGCTTTCTCTAAGGCACCACATGCATATTCTAGTTCTGAAAATTACTACAAGGTGGTCCAATACAGAGGAAGCAGACCAGCCTTATGGGCCACTTAGGAATCAGCACCAGTATTATGGACAGCACCATTTCCAAATAGGCAACACAAATAGAGTGGAGTTAAAGGTCTCACTGGCCTTTATCTGAAGGCCAGCACATATGTGACTCTCAGGTTCAAACAATCCCCCCTCCACTTTTTGGCTCTGTGCTGCATCCACTAATATTATAATATCAGCTCAAATCATACTGCCATTCCTTACAGCAAGCGTTTTGTTACTCAAGGTGACTGAGGGGTTCATTATATATTAAATATTATATATATATATATGTGTTTGAGGATAATGTTTTGAGCAAATATTACCAACACAACACTTCTGCTATGTGGGGCCAAAATGAAATTGAATCTGGTGTAATAGCTCATGCTGGTAAACTAATGCTTGCTCATACTTTATGTATCCCTAACAAATAAACCAAGGAATTGGAAAATACAGGGAATTGCTTCATAGCTAGATTACTGCCATGCATTCTGACTATGATCTGTCTATCATAGTGGCTCATTAAAATGGTTTAACACTGTTGCCTTTAATCACCGCTGTTTTCAGCGTTTTTTTGTTGTTGCCGTAATGGTATCAGCTTCTTCCAAGAAGTCATGAAAAAGTATCATTCTGTGAGCTGTAATTGTCTCCACAAATCACAGCAAAGCTGACACATTCAGACTGGGAACTTCCATTGATATGTGACACAGGCTATTAAACAAGAAGAAGTGATCTGGGATCATTTGTTAGCCGCACTGTCAGATGTGTAATGCATTCCTGATGTGTGTGTCTAGATTTAGGTGTGTCCTAAGCTCCAGGCGGGGCAGAGTGACATTGAGTGTTTGAATGTCAGCAATGACAAGCTGAATCCGCAGGGTGTCAACATCTGTGACAGCCTGGATATCAGG
Source organism: Etheostoma spectabile (assembly GCF_008692095.1). Taxonomy (NCBI): domain Eukaryota; kingdom Metazoa; phylum Chordata; class Actinopteri; order Perciformes; family Percidae; genus Etheostoma; species Etheostoma spectabile. Next base: position 37,744 of record NW_022605113.1, on the reverse strand, counting down.
GTTATAGGTCTTCCTCTGTCTGGTCCACAGATGCCTGCAGCTTTACATCCCGCACCTCCATTTTCTATTCTGACAGGCCTCTTGCCCACTCTGCCGCCCCCCGACCACAAATATTACCCATGTATTTCTGCTTATTGTTGCACCTTTTCAAGAATAAGGGAAATCAAATTAGTTTTGAAATGTGCTGACAAAGAATTTCTAAGAGAGAGTAGGTCCCTACAACGTCCTCTAGCTTGAGTGAGTTTGACACACCAATCATAACAGGGACATAGAGCATGAATAAGACACAAAAACAGAGTCACATGACTGGACAGAAATGGGCACTGCCATGTTGACAGCTCTCTGACATTCTCTGATAATGACACGTCTTCATTGAGAGCTCTTGGGTTGTTTGTTTTCAGAAGCAGCTATGGAAATAATCAAGTGCTCTGTGGGAGTCCAGAATCATCTCCTGTATGTAATAAGATGCAGAATGTGTAATTAAGTAGGTATTCTTTAAAAAGATAGCTTCTACACATCCCTTTCTCTCACTCTTAAGATTAATTCTATTCAGTGCTTCCAGAGGGCCAGACATTGCTGCGGGGAAAAGTTATTTTGCTTAGTAAAACAAATGTGGAAGATCCTCAAGGTGACACTGATTTGATACGGCTTATACTGGAAACGTATCAAAGTCATTTTCAGGCAAGCATCCTGTTAGGAATGAATAACTGATTTGAGGTAGACGGTAAAAATAGAAAAGAAAAACAAATACTAGCGGTGGATTTGGAGAACAAAATAAAAACAGTATCACTTGGACTTTTTTGTTAACTCAGCTGACTGTACAACTATCACTACATACACACACACCAAATACAGAGGTGACGAATCCAGAGGTGACATCCTGTGCTTGGGGGGCTGGTTAACCACAGCACAGATGCAGGTCATATGGGGAGGCAAGGAATGATTTAAACAGCTGTTAGAACAGACAGCAGCTACAGAAGGAGAGAGCCTTTTGTTCTGTGATGACACTTGGAGCAGTTAGTACTTAACGAAATGAAACCAAATCAGCCTAAGCTGTTACTTTAAAGTAACTACTGTCTTAGGACGTCTGATGCTGCTCATTCTCATTATAGTTGTGTTTGCGCATAATAAGCTTCATAATTTGTACGCAAAATGCACAGTTGTTCCTAACTTACAGTATATTTTGCATTGCATTGCAAATCAACGAAGTCAGGCCTCGACATGATAGTATTACTACTTTTAGTATGACTCATTAGCTGCTAGTTTCTGTTAATACACCATGGCCTGCCAGGGTTGAAAAATGCATGAACTACTGTACACATGACGGTTAGAAGCCCTCATTTTGTTTTACGTTAAAGCAGAACTTCATCTGAAGTTTATCTATGAGAACACTGTGGCTAAAGGTAAGTGTTTGAAGAAGGGTAAGATCATGAAAAGATCACAGCAAAAGGAAGAGGGATCACAGCGTACAAGTGTCATCTCTGTAGATTGAGCTGTAGTCCACACAGGAGGATTAATTCATGGGTTTGAGCTGACTGCTTTCTGGATTATGCCTTCCCTGATAAGAGAAATCTGAGCTCTGCACCCTGCGCATGCAGAACCAGATAGAGTTGTGATTACAGTGTGGATGAGAACTCTCTGCCAGGACCTTCCTTTAGCTGGCCCTCCCCATCCATGCATCCATGTTTAATGCAGCCTTGAGCACGGGCTCACAGGCCCAGGCCCAAGGGATACTCATTACAAGGTTGGCATGCAGAATCTTAGGCCCCGCCAAGACCAGGTATCGACAACTTCAGCAGGTCAAAAAGCAAGACGACCGAATAATAAAAACCCCACTCTTTTGTCATAACACTGCAATGCAGTGTTCTATACAGTGATCTGGTATTGTCCCCACACACAAAATGCCCAATCAGTACAGTGTTAATTCGTAGTAATGTCTTGGCATTAAAAAGAAAGATTACTGAATATTGCAAAATATCTCAATTTAGACAGTCAAGCGTTTCCCCAGTCAGCATGTTAAGAAAATGGTACACGGAAAATGTCATTTTCTATTCAAGGTCCCACATTGTTAAATTTGTATGATGTTGTCCTAAATATAATATGACTGAGGCTATACAGTACATAATCATCTCCTTCAGTTCCAGCCTACAAAGCAGAAATGATACTGTAGGATGTGAAGAGGGCATATTGCCCTGAGGTGGCTTCATTTCTTTGAAAATGTACCCCTTAAATACTCGTTTTAAGATCGTACCTATTTCCATGTAACGTTAAGGCAGTGTGTGCACAGCAGGTCCTGCGCCTACTTACCAGAGGGGTGTCTGCATGGTCACAGTTTACTAATGGGTTGAAGGCAGCTACCAGCAGGCATCCTGTTCAGCTAGTGATTCCCTTCCTCACCACAATCACATTTTCCTTGAAATTTAGCTTGGAGGGGGTTCAACAAAGCAATTCTCAGTTGCTAGCTATTTTAGCTTGCTGTCTATCTGTCCCCTTGGACTACTGGTTACTGTGCTTACATACATCTTTATTTGAAGAGTGTACCATATCATTATCCTTCAGCACTGTTCAACAAGCTTTTGTCACAGGTTAGCTCTAAAACATACCTCATTTCAGACTCTTTGGATACTGAGTGGATACTCTTGGGTGGATTTTGATACTCTTAATACAGCCTCATACACACACTGCTTCAACATGCACAGAAATCCAAAGCTTGATGGGCCTGCTGAGCGTAGTTACAGCTGCTAAGCCATGATCGAACCATCGCTGGAGGGGTTTAGCGAACAGTGGCTGTTGGCAAAAACAAAAGTTCTGCAGCATGTACATTTCCTCCTTCATCATTGATTACCATCCACCTGCCATCTGGAGTGTGTATTCACACACTTAACGTGAGCGATGTTTGAGTCCTCGCCAGTAGGTCATCTCCTTATAACTTTCCGTTACTATTTGTTTTCAGTACTTTTTGTCTAGTCTAAATTTAAGCCACCCATGGTTCTCTAAACATACCAACTCTTTCTGTGTAGTAGACATGAATAATTAACTCAAGAGATGCTAAGTTGTGTTCTACTTTGTGTATGAGCCTCAAAATGAACATAAAATAAAATGAAATTCAATCAATTTAAATTGAATGGAACAAAGTAATGATTGAACATCTTGGATCATATTTGAATGAACAGTAAACTGATGAAAACATGCTATCTACACAAGGGCCTTCATAAATTCAGAAGACTATAAAAATGCCATTTAAGTTTCCACAGTGTTCGCTTTATGGCAAGTTTTAAAAGAGCTAACCACAACTCAACTTCTTCACCTAAAAAAATCATCGACTGACAAGAGAAGAGCATCTGTTAAGTGGCCCAGAACTGGTAGCAACTTTTTCGAGTGACCTCACATCCAGCTGCACCACTCTTTCACTTAGCCTCTCCATCTGCTTCCTTCTTCCCAATAGCCTCAGCTACCCTCTCAATAAAGCATCATCCTGCTGGGTAAAATAGGCAACTCCACTTCAATATGTGTCTTCGAAAGACAGAACAATTTGGTGACATCCCTCTGTGTTACCCATGGGTTTCTGAAGTGCTGCCACTCTCACTTGCCTTGCCATTTGACAGTGGCTTTGGTGATACGACGTTCACACCAAGGGTCATTTGAGGTCTTCACTGGAGAACCAATATGAGCTCCATACATTTACGATGGATTGGGTGGGAAATAGAAAATAAGGAAAGACAATCTGCAATGCCTTGATCATCACTTTAAAGAGAAGCTGAAGAGATGCTCTTTCGATGGTATTGCCATTTATAACCCGCAACAACAGTTGCACTTTAAAACAGCTACATTATAAAGGAAAGGCAGTGGCAATCTTATTTGGCAACTAACCTGTGAATTCACAATTGATGGTGAGTTACAGACATTCAAGAAAATGACTCCCACAGAAATGGACCCTTTAAAACCCCTTTCAGAGTACACTGATGAAAACTGCTAATGTTACAATTTTGGTAAAATGCAATGGAAAAAAACAGATGAAATACTGAGACTCAATAAAAAGCAAACCTTTCTGTTTTTTTGACATCAGCTACAACTATATCTGCACTCTGCATAATTATGTGGTTTGCATGTTGTTTTGTAACCTTCCATTTAAACCTCTCCTTGATCTCGCCACTCAGGGACGAGACAATCAATCAATAGTCAGGACCCCTGCTGATTTTGGCCAGTGAAGAAGAGCGCTGCATGCGTGTTGGATGAGGAACAGTGCTCCTGTAGGTAACTGTTTTGGTTCGTTAAATAACCGTGTGACGTGATGCAGGTCACTAAGCTAAGTGGATGGCTGTCGCAGCTGATATTCGGTTGCAACAAGCCAAACTCCTGCCTCCTAAGTCACAACTCTGATCCCTTTATCTGTGCCCTATCCCCTCCTCTGCTGATTCCCCGTCTCCTGTCCTTTGTGCTTTCCCATCTTTCCTTCCATCCCTCTTCTCTTTAACTTTTAGTATAACTCAATTTCTCCCCAAAATATAATCACCCAAGTCTAGCCTTTATTTCATCTCCTCCAAGTGCTTTCAGAATCCCTCAAATTCTGCAAATTCTCCCTCTCTCTCCCCCTCCAGCCACCTCTGTTGGTGTCCTCTCTATCCAGAGAGATAAAAGATGGTGGTCCTGCTGTCTGAAGCCTTGTAAGAGGCTGCTGATGTGAAAAGTGAGCGCACAACACCGCGGGATGTGAGCCACTTTCGCTTTAACTTAATAATTCATTATTCTGTGTTGCCATAACTCCACTAATTTTAATTATTCCTAAGTGAATTACTTGCTAAACAAACAGTATGTCACACTGTGTGTTTGTATACAAGGGCAAATCAGAGAGAAAGAGACGTGTGCATGCTTGTGACTGTTTGTGTATACCTTCTTTTTTTTTAAAACTCTTTTCATTGAATCACTGTGTGTTCATGGATTTGGATTTGCATGTGCATCCATGTGTGTTTTCCTTTTTTGTCTGTCTGTGCCTGAAGGGCCCATACTGTCACATTTGGAAGGCTCACTTTGCCTGCCTCCTGTGTACTCTGCACACAAAAAAACTCTTGCCTTTCCCTGCACCACAGCAAGTCACGCATGCTTTCTGCCATCGCTGCAGACAGAGAACAACAATTACGATGAATCTGCAGCCTGAGGAAGAGGAAGGAAAAATATAAAAACATTTGGCACATCTAACTCCGACACCTCCACAAGATTACCTGGGAACAATGAAGCCCTAAGGGTTAAAAAGTAGGAAGATGAGAGGGAAGCAGCCTCCTCCTCATCCCTCCTGTGATCTCTAGCTATAGGCTTTAGGGTGTTGCTGGCACTGCTTTCTCTGCATCAGAGACAAATGTTAGTTTCGCAGGGCTGCAACATCAACGTTTCTTGCATTGGTGATGCGGACATATATTTGGTTCGTTGCAAATTAATTAGTCAAAGTTTCTTACTGATGGCTCCAAGATGGCAACATGTCAAGTGCTTGCAGGGGAGATAAACAGTTTAATTTTCCAGTTAGGTTTGAATGAAGAAATTATCACAATGACTAATGTAGGATATCAGAACACAGAGACAGTTAGAGGGAGCTGCATGCCAAACCCCATTCAACTGTACTCTATTGCATTTTATTACAGCTGTAAATTAGGCTGGGACCAGATACCAGATCAAAGCTGGTATTTAGATTGAAAAAAAAAATCAAAGTCCACTTGGAGAAGACAAAAGGAAAGATGGCATTAACAAGGAATTACTAAATGCTCCTGCTGATATGACCCCTGCTTCCTCACAACAGGAGGTCAGAACGCCTCCATTTCAGTCTCAAGTCTCTCAACCAATCAACACTGCAGAAATATGTCATACTTTTAAGATGGGTTCAAGAGTCAAACATCCCATTTAGACCGACTTTAACGAAGATGGCATTGCCAGGCTGAAATGCGTGTGTGTGAACACATAAGTGGCCAGACAATCACCTTCTAGTTAATTCTATATTTCCAAAACTGAGCTAATTTTAATCTACTCTAATTTAAAAACATCTTGACATTTTGGTATTGAAATATTCAGCATATGCTACATTTATTTGGCTTCACCCATCAAACACCCTGTGCATTACTCACCTATAAGACTGGTTGTTTTTTTTTAACACTGAAATATTTTAACAATCCTGATTTCCTGAGTGATGACTGAAGTGAGAAAAATATTCATAACACCTGTTAACTGGCCAGCATGGTTTGCACGCAAGTACCCTGCATAAATGAAAAATGACTGGTCATGCTTTTAGCCTGCGTCACTTCACTTGAGAGGGTGCAACTCATTCAGAAAACCACATGAGGCTCTACACATGCACAATCACGAACACAGTGGCTCTTTTTTTTGCCAAAATGCCATTTCTCACATTTGCATATCTATATCCTCATCCAATAATGACCATATTATACACATGCTCTGAATAGAAATGCATTTCAATATCTGGGTTAAGAACTAAGCCTACTTGACAAGGGATCTACAAGGTGTGGTGAATTTGATACAGGACACACTAGCATTTAATGTAGGCTTCTCATTACCAATGTCTTCATTACAAGTGGGTTGGTGTGTGTTTATGCGTGCGTGTGTGCATTCTCACATCTGATATGGGTCCACCGAAGGCTGGACTCTTTCAAACAGTACAAGACTGCAGTTAGCATTAGCCTGACATTGCCGTTACAAACACATTGCTGCCAAACCACAGACTCACAATATATTAGTATCAAATAAATAATGTTACAAACACATACAGTCCATGCAACATCCTTCATTAAGTCCTGATGAAATCATAGATATTGCACTTGCTTATCATAAGATGCACTATTTTTCGGACATGGGCAGCAGCTCGAGGGTAGGTAGTCAATAGAGTAAGAAAAGTCAATGTGAATGATAATCATGTTCCTATTAAGGGGGTGACAAATGAGAAGTCAATTTTACTTATATAGCGCCAAATCACAAATCAGAAGCTGTGTCATGACACTTTCCATACAACAGGTCTAGACTGTACTATGATCTACAGAGACCCAAGGAAAGAACCCCCATTAATGGGAAGGAACCTCGAACAGAACCGGGCTATAGGTGGGCGGCCATCTGCCTTGATAAGAAGCGACAGTAGTCTTCAGGGCTGGTGCGACACCAAGACGTAGATTTGAAGAGACAGGACACACGTCTTCCCCGGAAGCTTGTCAGCTGGAAAGGTTACCTGAGTCCGCGTTCATTTACAGACTTGGAAGGAAACAAACACATCCATTTATACCCATGCACACACTCAAATATACATATGTGACCTTGTTAGTCTCAGCTTCGCTGCTTTTTTTTACAAGGTGAAAGAGCAGGGACATCTATTCTCCCTGATGGCAAAATGGTTTTACGTAACACAACGACTGATAGCTTTTGACATACAGGGCCGTGTAATTGTGACACTTTGTATCTCAGACTTGGAAAGGCCTGGTGGCACTGATGCTAAAATATCCTCTGTGGTCATGTCAGGGCAGGGGCTGATCCACTTGATCGCGCTGGCACAATCACAGGTTGAGACATGGAGAAAGGCAACTTGAGATGGAGCTTTTAGCAGAAATGTGCTTTCACCACTATTACACATTGCTCCTTCCCCTCTGCTCTCCTCTTCCCGTTGCTTCATGCTCCCAGCGGCAGGGCCATGTGGACGGATGGATTCACTACCGTTCCGTCCAAGTGCCAAATCTCATCTACAGGCCATTACTCTGAATGATGTACACTGCAATGTAAAATAAGTCCTGCAATCAGCAAGGGTAACCCAGGCTAAAACAGAATCCATTTTTTCTGTAATTGCTATCATATTTGGAGGTTGAATCAGCAATTTATGAAATGGCATTGCCTGCAACACTAGAATAGTGTGAATCTAAGCTACAATTAAATGATAAAAGAAAAAAGAAGATGGATGTTCCCCTGGAAGAAAAGAGTGATGGTACCGAGGAATTCTAACACTTTACTTTCAAGTGACTTTAAGGTCAGACACTGTTCAGAGGACAAACATCTTTTTGTCTTCAGTCCTGGAATAGTCCTTTCAGGAGACAGTATAACTGAATTTGGGGAAAACTTGGGACATGGACTCTTAAAATGTTAGATTTCCCAAATAAAGATTGGAATCACAAAAACATGATATAAAAAGCCTCAAGGGGGTCATGCAGACAGAGTAATTGGTAATCCAATTCAACTTTATTTGTTATGCACTTTAAAACAACCAAAGTGCTGTACAGAAAAATACAAAAATACAAAAAGAAACATAACATTGTAACACGAGTAAAATAATACCTGCGCAATAAAAACCAACTAAATAATTAAATGCAGTAAATGAAGTCGACATCTTACTAGGTGTTAAAGGCTATACAGAGGATAACACGTGATTTAAAAACAGACAAAGAAGAGGCCTGTTTAACGAGCAGAGGCAGATCATTTCACAGTTTTGGCACAGAATGGTAGACATCTTGTCAATCTTTTCAATTGAAAAAGAAGACAAATTCCCTTTTGGCTCCTGTTTAATCAATCGCGGATCCTAATTAAACGGGTTGATAAGATGCAGCCAATATCTGATCTGTAGAGTTGGAGTCTTTCTCTCACTCCCCTTCCCCCTCCATCATTGTTCCCATCCTTAGGGTGTGTTTTCTGTAGCATTATACTCATTTTTTACAACAAAAAGGTGTGCAAACCTGATCTTATCATATGCTTTTTTAAATTTGTTGTTTTACTTCTTGCCAGCAACACGAAAATGACCTTGATAATTTCCACGATACATTTAAAAGATTTAATTTTGATAGATTTTTGAGTCTGTTTTCCTTGTCTCTACAAAGATATTACTTAAAACAGTCAATCGTACTGCAGCAAGAGTTATTTAACATTTTCTATGTTGTCTTTCTGTGTATCCTCAGAGAGAAGTGGGAGAGACAAGAGGATTGAAAGAGGGAGTATGTAAAAAAGTGGTCAGTGCCTTCACTTGAAAAAAGACCTGGCAGCGCCCCAGCACAAGATGGTCACAGAGTTACCTACAAGATGGGGGTCACGTCAAAAGACGGTAGAGAGAGTGCTGGAACAAGAGAAGGCCATCACAGAGGTCCTGTTACAGAGTTACCTACAAGATGGGGGTCACGTCAAAGATGGTAGAGAGGGTGCTGGAACAAGAGAAGGCCATCACAGAGGTCCTGTTAGTGGACAAAAAAGACCAGGCATTTGGTTCCTACGTGGCAGGATATCGACATCCTTGAGTCAGTCGGATCCACAAGGCAATGAATCCACTTGATTACTTCACCGATACCCTCTCTGGGGAGGAATATGTCAGTGTATCTTACCCTCAAACCCAATGAGGTGTAAAAGCATGACAATGATGACCAAACCATCAAGACATCGCGGCCATTAAATATTTTATAGAGAATTATAATGACATGCTCACTGATGACCTAATCGAAATTGCTTCCCTGGAAGATCATAGATTTAAGACCAAGTACATGAAGGAGGAGAAGACTGACACCGTGAAAGTCAGAGCCACAGAAGCGAGAGCTGAGGGAGGAGCAGCTGCATCTACACCTACATTTACACCAGCGAAGAAGGAAAAGAAGACATTCTCATTCTCACGCCCATCACGTAAAATATGGATGCTTGGGAATGTGCCTTTGGCGTTGTTATTGACGCTATAGGTCTCCTCCTACACCAGTGCCACATCAGGTCTTACTGAACAGCCGGCTATTAAAGCGGAACTGAAAAACAGTGAGAAAGTTCCCCTGGCACGCTGAAAGATCCATGGAACATCCTTTCCCAGAGTTAGCTGCCTGGCAAAGCACAACCATTACACACTTGCCACCAGTTCCCCCTCAATGTTGTATCCTGCCATAGTGCAGCATTAGAGGTCCCTTGATATGGTGTTCTTTGGATGCTTTTATATAGACCTTAGTGGTCCCCTAATACTGTATCTTAAGTCTTTTATATAGACCTTAGTGGTCCCCTAATACTGTATCTGAAGTCTCTTTTATATAGACCTTAGTGGTCCCCTAATACTGTACCTGAAGTCTCTTTTATATAGACCTTAGTGGTCCCCTAATACTGTATCTGAAGTCTCTTTTATATAGACCTTAGTGGTCCTCTAATACTGTATCTGAAGTCTCTATCCCAAAATTCAGCCTTGGTGCAGAATTACAGCCACTAGAGCCAGTCCCACAATGAGCTTTTCTTAGTATGTGCCATTTCTGAGTCTGTAACTTTGAGGAGGAGAGAGACCCTTATGACCTCATAAGGGGCAAGAGCCACAGAAGCAAGAGCTGAGGGAGGACCTGCTGCATCTACACCTACATTTACACCAGCGAAGAAGGAAAAGAAGACATTCTCATTCTCACGCCCATCACGTAAAATATGGATGCTTGGGAATGTGCCTTTGGCGTTGTTATTGACGCTATAGGTCTCCTCCTACACCAGTGCCACATCAGGTCTTACTGAACAGCCGGCTATTGAAGCGGAACTGAAAAACAGTGAGAAAGTTCCCCTGGCACGCTGAAAGATCCATGGAACATCCTTTCCCAGAGTTAGCTGCCTGGCAAAGCACAACCATTGCATACTTGCCACCAGTTCCCCGTCAATGTTGTATCCTGCCATAGTGCAGCGTTAGAGGTCCCATGATATGGTGTTCTTTGGATGCTTTTATATAGACCTTAGTGGTCCCCTAATACTGTATCTGAAGTCTCTTTTATATAGACCTTAGTGGTCCCCTAATACTGTATCTGAAGTCTCTTTTATATAGACCTTAGTGGTCCCCTAATACTGTATCTGAAGTCTTTTTACATAGACCTTAGTGGTCCCCTAATACTGTATCTGAAGTCTCTTTATATAGACCTTAGTGGTCCCCTAATACTGTATCTGAAGTCTCTTTCCCAAAATTCAGCCTTGGTGCAGAATTACAGCCACTAGAGCCAGTCCCACAATGAGCTTTCTTAGTGTGTGCCATTTCTGAGTCTGTAACTTTGAGGAGGAGAGAGCCCTTATGACCTCATAAGGGGCAAGATTCTAGATCGGCCCATCTGAGCTTTCATTTTCTTAAAGACAGAGCAAGATAACCAGGGCTCAGTTTTCACGGAACACCATTCCTAGCCACTGCGGGACCATAGGCAGGCTGGGGGAACTCATATTAATGTTAAAAAACGTTTCATGCCATGGGACCTTTAAAGCTGGAGACGGTCACAGAGATTAGTCTTTCTTGCAAGAAACTTGTAGTGAACTTGTCAAAAATGGGTATTATTTAAAGAACTTTGCAGTTACATAATCATTCTAAACATTTAAGTTTTATTTTAATTTAATTAATCAAAGTGCAGTCTACTACCTCTAAAATGTTTGAGACACCTAAGGCAGTTGTTTACATATGTATTATTTTAATGTACGGTTTAATGTAAATCCATGTTCTGTTGAATGTTTGTCTCCTATTGTTCTGATAATAAAGTCCAGTTTAGTTTGTAGATGTGCTATATGTTGTAAGACACTATACATTTCTTGTTTGCTGTGTGGAGCGTAAAGTATATCGATAACCATATGAAATACCCCAGATAATACCCCAGAAGCTGGCACCCACATCTGCAGTGCTCCAGTCCTAGCGGCAGAAAATGGCATATTGTGCATTTAAATGGAAAATAAATTATACAGACAGGTTTATATTTCCTGACCTAAGGTATTCTAAAAGGTATTGTTCAACCCTTGTGTTGTCTTCCCGTCAAAATTGAAAATCAACACTTTTGTTGATGCTTTTAATCAATGGTTTTAACTTTTTCGTACGTTTTTGTCCCTTTTTCAACGCTTTAAAAGCTTTTTTTCAATGTTTGTCACTTTTTTATGTTTTCAACACTACGTTACACTAACTTATTAACTCTAGTTTTACAGTTATTTTTGGAATTTATGGTCAATAAATCTCATCTATAGGAAACTATACCTAATGTTTGAGTTAGAAAAGCAGAAATTAGGAATTATTTAGATTAAAATTAAAGGAATGTATGTTGATGGATAATTACAGACTGGAATATGTTAATATGTTATTTTTTTTTCAAACAAAATTGAATAAGACACCCCATAAATGATTGAAAATAGGAAGTTTACTTGCCAAAGAGAATGTGGAATCAATCATGTAATTTGGGGTAGTTAAAAAGAACATTGATATAGGAAAATGGGTCATATTGAAGTGAGAACAACATGAGGGTTAAGTATTTGTACTAAAACTCAGGTATTGAACTCTTTATGATACCCTACCCCCCTTATCCCCTTTGGTGCTGCTGCTTGACACTGTTTCCCTGGATTTCCACCAACTGCGGATCGGCTCCGCTGCGTGCCGGCCGTCAGTCAACACCCACCAGGTCCGGATTTGTTACAGAACAGCTGCAGCCTTGACTGACAGCTGAAGTCACGAAGACCCACGAGATCTTGCGAATTCGTGTAGAATAGAACCACAAAACCAACAGTTTATTTCCATCAAGAAGAGTAGAGGGGAAACAACTCTGTGCTGTGTTTTTAAGGTGTAGTGCAGGGGGATATGATCCGGCGTGAACACGGTCTACTTTATTTTGAAAATTAACCGGATGTTTTATTTTGTTCCTGTGCTCAACTTCCTGTCCCTGCCGTGTGATGAGTTGCTGAGGAGCTCTCCGGCGTCCGGCAAAAATAGAAGCTCTGCATATCTACTCCAGAGGGTTGTGGATTGCCGGAGATGGGATAGAGTGGAAATACATACATTGACTTTAATGGTAACCTAATGACTCCGCCGCCATTCCAGAGTGGATCTGCAGACGTTCCCCATTTATTTAAGTTAAATGCCTCCTGCACCAAGCACCTATGGTCATGAGGGCTGGGTCATGACCAAAAGAACGAGATCCAGGGTACAAGCGGCCAAAATGGGGTTTCTCAGGAGGGGGGCTGGCGTCTCCCCGAGATAGGGTGAGAAGCTCAGTCATCCGAGAGGAGCTCGGAGTAGAGCCGCTGCTCTTTGCATCGAAAGGAGCCAGTTGAGGTGGTTTGGGCATCTGGTAAGGATGCCTCCTGGGCGCCTCCTAGGGAGGTGTTCCAGGCACGTCCAGCTGGGAGGAGGCCTCGGGAAGACCCAGGACTAGGTGGAGAGATTATATCTCCAACCTGGCCTGGGAACGCCTCGGGATCCCCAGTCGGAGCAGGTTGATGTGGCTCGGGAAAGGGAAGTTTGGGGTCAGCTGCTGGAGCTGTTGCCCGCCACAACCCGATACCAAATTAGTGGATGAAGATGGAGATGGAGACCAATCACCTGGTTTGCAGTTCAATTTGATGCACTGTTCTGTCCTAGTACTACAGCCCCAGCCACATGGCACACACTGGTCTCCCTGTTTGGTTGTTTAGGAGTGGGACCTCATCCAGGTTGTATAGTCTCTCCTGTAGTGCGTAAACAGAGGCTGTGGACCATCTCTCTGGGTACTTTGGCATCTATACAAAGCTAACATTATGCCTCACTGCAAAGTCCTCTCGTTTGTCCTGCACTGACTCAGTCACATTGGCAGGCAGTTTCACCTTGTGCTCCGAAGGTAACTACCACGCGAGAGTACAAGCTCTGCTTCATTACTTCAAGAGTGCCACTCGAGGTAATATTAGAATCTCTAGGTTAGCTAAGTAAACTAAGCAACATAAAAGGCTAAAACAACCATTGTCATTTTGCATTGGAACAGCTGTGACCTGGTCCTTGAAAGGTTAACATAGTCCTTGAGCAGGGAGGAGGGTCATATTCCCCAATTAGCCAGGAAGTGGCATTTCATTGCTTTGGACTGATGCAACCCATCAGGGGTCCAGCGATGTAAACCTGCTGTTTAAACAGTTTGTTTTTTAAAGAAAACAATGTAGTCTGTGTGCAGATTTTAAAGCCCTTAAGGCAAATGTAAGATTTGTATTATAGTGTTATTTATTTCATTTATGATGATTAGAATTTGACTGAGGAGCGCCAACAACACTATGCTAATGTTTTGCCCTTCCTGACCTGTGGTTTTTAGGTAAACTATTGTGCATTTCCTGCAATTAGCAAGCATATGACTTGAGCTTATTTTGGTTGTATAGCAAAGAAACTCTTGTTAGAGCTATATGCAAATATTAAATTAAATTCAATCCAATTTTATTCATAGTTTCAATTCATAAGAAGAGTTATCTCGAGATACTTTACAGATCTAGACCACACTCCAGAATTTACAAGGACCCAAAAGTTCTAGTAGTTTCCTCCAGAGCAAGCAACAGTGCGACAGTGGCGAGGAAAAACTTCCTTTTAGGCAGAAACCTCGGACAGACCCAGGCTCTTGGTAGGCGGAGTCTGACGACCGGTTGGGGTTAGAATGAAGAGTGGCAATAACAGTCCCAAAAATCCGAGGATATATGATTCCACTACTAGTAACTAATCAGAAACATTGTTTTTATTTACACATGAAATTTTTCATAGCATTTGCCCTGTACTTGGAAATGAGAAAATGAATATGACACCGGGCTGACTCCAGCTTTAGGCTTGATGGTGTTTATGTTCACATTATAGGGACAGTAAAGGAAATGCCACAGTTGTCATTGTAAAGTGCATATGTGCTGTGTGAGAGCGGAAAGCTTGACATTTAGCGCAATAGGATCTAAAAGGGGTGGACCGTAGCTAATTTGACAAACTTAAAGTCGTATTTAATCTTGATTACAGATCCCTTGCAGTCAATGAGCATCTTATGTATGCAACAGACGGACATCTGCAGACAAATGGCTGGCTTGAACTAAATTCTAACTTTACTTATACTTTTACTTACTGCCAACAGTCATGGTCTTTAGCAAGTTATACACATTATCAACTGAATAGAGGTCAGATGACTAATGTGGCCAAACAAGAACATTTTCTGTTTGGCAATAATATGCTCATGGCTTATTAATCTGCATGTTTGTAAGCGTTTTGCTGAATTGTCATAAATTTAGGGGACTGTATAGAACGGGGTTCACAACAACCTCAAACACTTCTAAAGATAAAAGTCAGCACTTTTCATTATACATCAAATGGGGTGGAGTAGAGCCGAAACAATGAAAAACATATCACTGTTTTAACGCTATCTGAGTGTACTGGATGGAAATGCACTGGATGTTTGGAGGTATCCCATTGATTTCATTGTTTTTTTATCTGAAGCACTTTCAAGTTAGCAAAATAAAGGGAAATGGTATTCTCAGGGTTACTGAGACATTATTCTAGTGATCATTAGGAGTGCATTTGTGTTTTAAAAGGTAAATTAGAGCCCATGGCCACCGTGACATGTTTCACTTCATTAACCAAACAGGGGCCAGGTTAGCTCAGATGGTAGAGCGGACGCACGTATGCAGAGGTCTATTTCCAGGGTTCGAGTCTGACCTGTGACGATTCCCTGCATGTCTTCCCCCTTTCTCTCCTCTTTCATATCTAGCTTTCCTATCAATTAGAAGGTAGAAATGCCCCCAAAAAATCTAAAAGACACACCAGCTCCCGAAAGAGCGGATGAAAGCAGGCTTAGGTCAAGAGGGTCAAAGCATGAATACTATGTAATAGAATGCAATGTTTTCTCCTTTTTATGTAGTTTACTCAGGTGTTTATGTAACTGTACCATATCCTCTTTGTAAGCTTAACATCCACTTTTCATGTGTATCCATTACTCTGGACAAACACCAACCTAAAAAAATGGTTCACCATTCCTGGAACAGCAAGACTTACAGAAGAAGACTTACAATTTAAAGTCTGGACTGATATACCAGTACTGGTTCTAAAAAATGGGTTGCTGTTGTAAAAGAAAAAGACAAGAATCTGAAAAAAAGGTTTTTGAAACATCCTTATGGACACAAAGACAAATCGGCACTGCATCACGTCTGGGAGACTGATGACAAAGACAGAGAGGCAAGTGATGAAAGTCCCCAAAAAAACTGCTCCTGCTTGGGAAAAAAAATCAGGAGCTAGCAACATTACAAACGTATCTTCAAGACATCTCATCCATTTGCTTCACCTCCATCTCCCCAGTGGAGGGAGGAGACATGTGAAAAGGAAAGCACAGACCAAGGGAAGTGAGGTCAGAGGTTCAAGAATACCAAATGGGCTCCACATAAGAGAGATAAAGAGAAGCTAAAATGATCTTCCGCTGCTGGTGCTTTTCAAACTGGAAAAAGCATTAAGCAATTTCTTTCATTTTTGCAGGACAATGTCCACCTATCATGAGCCACCCTGCACCTACAGCAATGGGCAAACTCTAGAGCAATGCAGACAATTGTTCCCTTCTGTATTCAGCGTTACAAGTTATTTCCGTTTGCTAAATTCAAGGCCAGCTACATTTATATCAGTCCTGAGCCGTCTTTTTCAGAATAAAGCGTTTTAGAAGATTGACTATTTCCCTTGGAGTCGGTCCTATGAGAAATACTGTGGGCCAATTGCGGATTCCTCCCTCGCCATGACTACAGCATTGGGTAAGAATGAATGAGAATACAGAGAACAGGAAACACCTACACAGGCAGAAGTAATAGTGTACAGAATGCAAAGAGAGGCTCAAGAAAAAGCCGTTTTTGGCATATTTGGCATGCCTGTTTGAATGAGAAGTAGAGAGTGTAGGCGAGAGGAAAAAGGGGAGACTGAGAGACAGAGAGATGACAAAATGTCATGGGACAACAATATTACTTCCATATTTGTGTACAGCATGAGATACCCCTCGTGTGAAAAAGGCAGCTGATGATACAGACTGATCTGATTCTGCTGATCTGATTAGAGAAGAAAGGGTGCATTTGGCTAATGAAACCTCTAACTGGTGAAGCATTAAACTAATGAATCAGCCCTGCCCTGAATACAGGATGTCTGATTCTGCAACAAAAACAATCGAAAAACAGCTCTCACAAAGCGTCGCCGGGAGTCTGGCCGTATCTGCTTCGTATTCAGCAAATGAGCGAGAGAATTGTCTGATCCAAGCTACAGAGCGGTGACAGATTGGCTGACTGCTGAGGAGCCTGGTGGCAGGCCTGCTGAGAGCACTGAGAGGAGAGCAGGTGTGTGTGGCGGGTGTGCGAGTGTGCGTGAATTCAGTGCCTGTGTGGTGCTGGTAGGTGGTCGAGATGAAGAAAACACTGCTTGGAATCATATGTGCTCAGGCTGACTACTAAGGCTTGGTGTTTGTGTAGTATGCAGTCAAGTACATTAGCAGATACTCTGTTGGTAGAGAAGTACACACATCGGGCCTCATGCAACGGATGTTTTTGAGTGGCACGCACTGGTAAAGTAAGTCACTCTAAAAAAAGGACAACTCGTAATGAAGCAATAATATATTACACATTATATATTAAATAAGTCTAGTTAAATACCAGCATGTGGCAATACCAAAAAACTCCTAATATGATGAGAAATATTGTATTCAAATATTGTATTAAATGCTCAAATTGCTCAAAATGTTCCTATACCACAATACTGCACTAAGTGCAACCTGCGAAATTGGTTTATTTACATATTTATCATACTATTTAAGCAGTTGCACATTTTTGTATTCCCAACTTCAAATATTTGTCCTTGTATTTTATCCTATTTTTATTTCACGTTTATTGTATGAATGTATATATATCCGAGTATTTTCTTTATATTTATATTCTGTCCTGTGTGACTGATTTTGCTGCAGTAACACTATAATTTCCCATTTTATTGGGATCAATAGATATCTATCTATCTATCTATACACAAAACTTTGAAGTATTGTCCCTGAGAAAGACGGAAAAACACACCAGCTGGTAGCCTGTGCTCTTGTCACGGACTGTTTGCCCAGGATGTTTTTTTGCATATACTGTAACTGCAGTGTAGGCAGCTCTATAATATTTTACATCCCATATGAAAACCAACACTGCTAACTTTCCTTCTGATTACCAACCTATGAGTAAAACGCCCTCACATTTTGCTGTGTTTCTAAACTACACAAAGGGGATAAAAGCCAACAAAATACATTAGCGCAAACAGCACATCACATCTAACATTGGAATTAATAAAAGCATAAAGTATGTACCAACAGCTGTTAATTTGTATCAATACTACCGCCTTTTAAAGTGAATGAATCAGCCTTCTGTCTAGTGTGGGGGGTCTATTGGTTGTCCACCAAGTATGCAGGCAATGGACCCATGTTAATGAAAAGCTATTGCCAGCATTCTCCATTTAAACAGCACAGGCTGAATCAATTTAGAGCATTTTATTTCATACGCCAGTAACGCCTGTAGCCTGCTTAGTGGTCACAGGGCAGGGAAAGAAATATTGGCCCAGTGTCTAGGAAGGGATGAGGAAAGGACAAAACACTGTAGCGGGAGCAGGTGGGTAGGTTCAATATGGTTTACGACGATTGAAACAAAGAAAAATGATTTAAAATCAAATAAAAAATAAATAAGAAATACCTAAGTAGTCTGGCTGTTCCAGACCAAGCCAGGCTCAGTAGATTTGAGATTGAGCATTGGTCTGGGGAGTCTGCTCTGTATTTTCTACTGCACAGAGGCGTGACATACGGGCATAGTTCAAATGACGCTGTACGCAATTGGATAGTCCTTCAACCAATCAGATCATGGATCCGGGTGACGTAGAAGCGACATCGGCATCAAAGGTGACCACTATGTTGAATGTAAACAAGAAGCTGCTTGGTTAGGGTTAGGTTTAGGGTTCTCTATAGTAATCATGTTCAACCCGCCAATAGCGCGTCAGGTAGATAAGCCAGTTTGTGATTGGTTCCCGCAAAAGTGTGAACTGAAGCATGGGAAAAAACGGGCAGGTTTCCAGACTGAGCTGCAGGGTGAAATCAATTTGCCGGCAGAGTGGGCGGGGCTTACCAGTTTACCTGAAAATTTACATTTCACTACATTGTTTTCTTCACTGTTGTTAATGCAGAGTTGTTCATTTAACTTTACCTTTAACACACTGTATGTGTAACAGCAGTATGGTTGTAGCTCACACATTTCAGCAAGAAAATAATTCACCCTCCCTGCAGTCCCACATGTCACACGGCTAGGGATGTAACGATTACCGATAACCGGTGTAACGGTTAATCACGGTAAAAACGTTGACGTAACGATTACCGTTTAGAATGTCTTATTATCGCTGTGGATTAAATTAAATCTGTGGTATACTGTTTATTGATCCGCAGTGGGGAAATTACAATTTACACTCTGTTTTTGTTAGTAATCACTACACACAGGCCTGAAACACACACACAGGAACTAATCATGCACAAATGGAGGGATATCAGATTGAGTGGGATGCTAGTGCTGGACCAGTGCCCTGAGCGGTTTGAGGGGGGGGGGGTTACTGTGCCTTGCTTGAGGGCACCTGGCAGTGCCCAGGAGGTAAAGTGGCATCTCTCCAGTTACCACAACCCGTATTTTGGACCGTATGCCATTCCCAAAAAAAGAGGGTCCAGGGTCTGACTATTTCCTGCATGTCTTCCTCCTTTCTCCCCCTTTTGTATCTAGCTGTATTCTTTCTATTAAAGGCTGAAATGTCCAAAAACAATCTTTAAAAAAAGAAAATCGACTTTGTTTATTTTTACAATGTGTTTTTCTCTGTAAAACCGTCCTGAAAAATAAA
Source organism: Etheostoma spectabile (assembly GCF_008692095.1). Taxonomy (NCBI): domain Eukaryota; kingdom Metazoa; phylum Chordata; class Actinopteri; order Perciformes; family Percidae; genus Etheostoma; species Etheostoma spectabile. The sequence goes on along the minus strand of NW_022605113.1, from coordinate 18,150 downwards.
AAATTGTCATGTAACATTTTCTCTTTCCTTGCCCAAGGCTATGAATTGAACCACTGCCAAAGCTGCTGCACCCTGTGCTTGTTGCAGGCTTTCAGGCGCTTGTAGCCCCTCTGTGTGCTATTCAGCGGGCAAACGGCAGCCACAGGAGTGCTGTGAAAGTTACTCTGTAATCCCCAGAGAAAGAGACAGCAAACGCCCATTGAGCATAGGAATGACACAAAAGAGTTAGAATAATAGTGTTGTAAGAACTTACAGTATGATGCCCATTGCTTTTTAAACCACACACACAAGACTCCATTCTCCTTCGGAGGTGAAGGTCTTACTGTGTTAAAACGCTGATTCATAAAATCAGTTTCAATCTGGATATCTCAACGGCACTGGAGACTAGGAGAGACGTGAACAAAGTGCTCTCAGACGTGCCGCAGACACAGGGCTGATGCATATGTGGAAACCAGCTGGACACATCTGAGCCTTGCCACCAATGATCTCTAGCTGCAAAGTCAATCTAACAGTTAAACGCACTCACTCCACAGTCTTAATAAAAGCACACATCCACTGCTCAAGTTATTCCCCCACCCTGCATCCAGATTGCGTTTTGCAGCCAGCTGTGCATGTGCCCGACCTGTTTAAATATAGCACAAATCAGTGCATACACAGGTGTGGCCGTCACTGTGTGTTAATATGCGCGCGTATATGAGGGCCTGGTAGAACGCTGTAACAGAGGAGACATGACTCTCATCAAGATGTCTGGCTGTGCAGTGCAGAGACCACACCGAGTCTGGACCAAAGCCACTGAGCAGGTAGAGGCCATTAATCACTGTACAGTCGGGCCAGGGACGGACGAAGACAGACAGTCTCCACCTGCTGTCACACTTCCTTCAACTTCCCTCGCAACTGCCTCAACATACCCACGCGCATACCCCACACACACACACACACAAATGCCCGGGACATTCACACACATATGACACTGTGGTCAACAAGGATCTAGCATGGTCCGCTGAGCCTGAATAAAAAAAAAAGTGGTTTATGGGCCTAATGCAGACGTCAAGGGCATTGTAGTTTTGATTTACGGTGGCCCTGTGGCCCGATTGTGATGTATTGCAGAGGTGCGGCATTTTACATTGTGATGAATACAGTTGGTTGCGGGACCAGATCAATTTTGTAGACACTTTACTGGGTGCTGTATGCCAGGTGCTCAGCCTCGAAGGTTGCCAAGGAGAATCCAAACCATTATTATAGAAATACCATTTTTTTTTCTTATTTTTTAGTCACTCTTTAGCAAGCCACAAGTCAAACATTCCCACCACCCATCTTTCATAAAGGGCAAAGGGGAAGAGGACTTTTTTTATATTGTGGTGAAATATGAAGGAAGAAAATAATAAGTCTACCTTAAAGAAAGGAATACATGATTTGAAAAAGGTTGGAGACTAACCAAAAAAAATCACAATGGATTTTCCAAGGCCAGCTGGGGATTCAATTCCAATGAATGTGGCTCATGGCAATATGGAGCATGCACACTCAAAACTTAAAAAAAAAAGAAAGAAAAAGTCTGCAACTTGCCACTTGGTTGTCCTTCTACAGCCTCCTTTTCAATTCTCATCCTACTGTTATTCCTGTACTCTCCCTTGAATGCAAACAAATTTGTTGGTATGCATGATGCTTTGTTTGGGCACAGGAGGCGATGGAAGAACCTTGATGTGTTGTGAGCCACAGAGATAGAGCGGTGGATGCACGTCATAAATCTAAATAACTAAACTGCTATTTTAGAAGGCATGCATGCACGAGGAATGCTATGCACATGACCAACACTGATTGTGTAGCTCAGAAATCGGTTTACATAATATCGTAAATCAAACACCACAGGTAAAGTGAGGCTGCCGTTAACTGTAAGCACCCACTTATTCTGATATATGTGCTTGGTAACGCATAGCTGCCTATGGTCCGGTTATGTGGCAGAAGGCTTGTCGTTAGAAGGACATGATAACTGTGCTTCCAGTTTACCATTATTATAACGTGTGGTAATCCGCTTGAGGCTGGGATAGCAGATGATCTCCAGACAAAGGGAGCTTGGACAGGGACAATCAAAAGCACCCCCCTCCTTCGACACAAAAATAACACAACACACAAACCATTAATACACATGTACCTAAGCATGTGCACATGCTGTAGCAAGTAATGTGGAGCGATTGGAGACCCCAGTCCACCCTACCCCAAGCATAATCTCCCTATTCATAACAGACTGTGTAAATCCCTTGAGGTGCTAAAAAGGGGCTTGGGAGACCTGGCATTGACTTGCGTCTTGGGTAATCCAATTACGTCTTGACAGCTACAGAGTACAGATGTGAATGCACCCAAGATGCATTAAGAAGTGTGAGGTGGTCTGGGCCAAATGTATCCTGGGCGACATTCAAGGACGGCCTACTCAACTGACCTGAGGAAGCTGGCTTTGTCCACATCTTTTGGAATTTTCGGAAAGCCAATAGAGATATGTTAGGAGTGTGTCAAGTATCTTGGGCAATTTGTTTTGCCAGGAACACGGCAAGCTATGGGGGTGAATGATGCAGGAGACCAGAGTTGAAGTCTTGTCATGGGCTTGCAATTCACCTTTCATTCCTAATTACAATCTTCCCTAACAGAGTGTGTGTTGTACCTAACCCAGTGTGTTCACATCATTCCTTTGTGTAAATTTGGTCGCTGGACCATTTGTAAAATCCATGTTGATTTTCCCCAAACAGCCAATGCACGAACTGTATAGACAGTAGTTATAGGCAAGATAAAAACCATTGACTTTGAAGGCAATCAAGCATATATGGTTAAGATGTCTGAACACACCTTAACCATATTTTTTAACTTCTCAGCCCATAATGTCAGTCAAGGTGTGCAGTGTTTTCAGTATTGGATTGTTAGTAAGAAGACATGGTGACCTAACACATGCAGCAACCAGGTCAGCCTCCTATTGTCACAGACTTGCCTGTGAGGTGAAAGGTTGCTTCTGATCTCTTTTGATCCACGGCATTAACGGCAATATCCAAAAACATCACTTAAAACGCCCCATCTGTCTGTCTACAAGGTCCATACTGAGACCTCGGAGTATTATCGCTTCAAATATACCAGCCACGGCCCCCAACAAACACACACACACACACACACCACACACACACACACACACACACACACACACACACAACACACACACACACACACACACACACACAATTAGAGAATAAAGCTGCCACAGACCTATTTCACTACATAATCCTTTGTTTAAAAGATTTCAGCATCTTAATATTCTCTCCAGGATTACATTTCACATAAGATTAGATTGTTATATTCATGACAGAATATTACATTTAGATATACAATGGCAATACATAAAAGCTTGTGGCGACAATAAGATAAACATATGAATATGGTGTCTATTGTCAGAGGATCAGCGTGGAGGGCAGTGTATAATCATAGTGACGGTAAAAAGGGGAATGGAGTAAAGCTTTTTAAGCAGACGGCATACAGCTACACAAATTACAGTAAACACACATGAATCAGATCATCGTAGAGGGAAGCATGAATTAAGCTAAACAGATGAACGATGAGAAGATTTGGAGATGACACACACAAACACAACACACTCCCCCCCCCCCCCCCCCATTAGGGCTTGCCAGAGGGCACCTTTACAAAATACATAGGAAATCCCACATTAATCCTTACTCACCCTTCCAGCCCTGCACACACAACCAGCACACAGCGACTCCACGGCAGCTGCCCAATCATCTCGCCATGGCGACACCGGGACTTGTTTAGACACCATGCAGAATACAGTACCCCCCTTTCCCTTACTCACAAACACACACGCTACTGCACTTTGCTACATAACCACATACTTCATCACTACAGTCTAAAAACAAGATTATCTCCACTGAGAATCGAGAGCAAGCACAAACACAAGGAGAAAATCCAATGATCATCACAGGATGTCCACCTATGTGCATATTTCTAACACTAAACACATAGTTAGTCTAAATTTAAGTTTTCTCTATTCTAGATAGTACTATATAAAAGCTTGTGTAGGGTTCCAGCAATTAAGGTTCACAAGTCACGTAATAAGCTATTTTGTGCTCTTCAATCAATATTCATGCATTTTTGTAACAAACAAGATTACTTCTGATTACTTCTGCTATATTTGTTGATTCCTTAGCAGTTACTTGAGCTTTCACATAAAGGCTCCTGCTCATCTCAGCCTTGTTTAAAGTCGATGCCTGCGAGAGATGGTTTTGATTCAATAACCCTGAATGTGAAAAGTGTTATCTGCTTCAAAAGAAACCTTTTGTTATCAGTGTTTGCCTCACCAAACCACAGACTATGTTATTAGCAGACAGATATAATACGTTGTTGAATTCCAGCTATTTGACACATGTACAGTATAACTTGTAAATGGACGTATAGGTGAAAGTATATACGCGTAAAAATACAACCTGCATGCAAATATATACATTGTAATGTTACTATTGTAACACATGTAATGTTATTAAGAGGGGATGTACAGTGGGAGTGGATTGTGTTACAGTTTACAGCCAAATCTAATAATGGGTATGTAGTCCATAAAGCTTTTACATGAGAAAAACAAAGCAATGACTCCTAAGAAACACATATTTTTCAAACCTAACTGAAGCTAAATTGAACCGTATTGAGAGTAGGCCTGCAAAAATATGGATCACGATTTTTTGTTTAGAATTGATATCACGATTCCATGGCACGATTTTTTGGACTATGACAAAACAAAACAAATTGGCAGTACCAAACATAGATTTTAGCATCAACACAACAGGCAAACATAGAGGCTTCAATGAAGAGAAGGGAGAGCATTGCAGCGCTTGGCAGCACTTTAACACCTATTTTATACAGTCTATGTTTAAAACTCACAGAAGAAAGTAGGAGTGTTTGTGATGCAGTTGGCTCGTTACATAAAATGAGAATCAAAGTCATAAAATTTTGTATACATTTTTAATTAAAAGGGTGAATCAAAATCGCGATTTTATATCATGCAGGGCCAATGGAAAGTTATCCTAAATCTATCCATACTAAATCGATTATTTAAAAAAACTAAAATTCCACCTTCCAAATGATTGATACCCCAGCATTTGGTACAGGATGCTAGGCAACGTGAGTCATTCCTGCTGAAATTATCCACAATAGTACATACAAGGCTTCTAATAATTCAGAGGTATTGAAATGACCTCAGCTAGTGGGTTTTGTCTCGGAACAGAAGATAGAATTTATAAATGGGGAATTCAATGTACCTCGTGGCAACCAATTCAATGAAACTAAAGATTTCATGATGTTAATAAATATTTTATCAAAAAAAAAATCATTTTTGTGCTGCAAACCTAAAACCCAACTTTTAGCTGTTGTGTAAGTGATATTTTCGAGACAGCTTGCTAATGTGACTTCCAATCAAATCTATAACAGCAGTTTTCCAGGTCGAGCACAAAAGGCACATGTGTCAGAGGAAAATCAGGTCATTCATCCATTAGGGGGATAAAAAAATTGGGCCCCCGTCTGTCTATTATCGGCACTCCCACTTTGCGAGTGTCAGCGGCTCCCACACAGCCCGAGGTTGGTGTCATGAAGCGTTGAATGGAAGCCACGCAGAGACCCATCAGCGTGGTAAATGTGTGGTGGGAACAGATTTTGAAGATTTAAGGTAATGGAATAATCACAATGAAGGAGCACGGCGGAGCTGAGTCATGCAAGAGTAGTTGCGGCGACCTTGGATTTCATCAATACAATCAGCGGTGTCTATCTCTTACAAAACAACACTGGGCTCGTTGTCTTGCAGACAACTTAAAGTCAAACCTCATCTAAGTTCTGATTACAATGGATAGATTTGATACCCCAAGGCCAGTTAATGAAGAAGGGTGAGGGAGCCTGGAAAAACAGAATCGAGAAAAAGATCAAAAAAGTAGAGTGACTTAACGTCTTATAAAAAAAGCATTGATATCAGCTCCATTCACATCCTTATCTTAGCAAGAGATAGTGTAACCTTTGAAGTCATTTTACAGTCATTATGAGCAGAGCAGCAATATGTTCCACACATGATGAGGGGTTATTATTTGGTGTGTGTATACAGAGGACATATATGCTGCTGTTTATGTGTGTGTCATTTAGTTGATGTGTATGAGTGGTGTACGCTGTCTGAGTGGGGTGTAATTGTGTTGTCACTGATGTGTTGAGAGAGCCACTGCAAGAGACAGAGACACAGAGAGGAGTGTGTGGTGCGGGGGGCTATAGCATGTGGGTGGTCTCGGAGGTAAAAAGGTCAGCGCAGTGTTTCTGTTCACCCACGGGTTCTAAGAGAATATCTGTTTGTCTCAATCAACAAAGACTGTGGAGGAGTGAATGGAGGGCAGCTTTACCACTCAAGAGACAGAGCACAGCCACACTAGTATTCACACATACACGTACATGCACACACACTTTTTTTCCCAAGTCTTGTTTCAGGCTTTCACCATCTTTCTTGCTTTCCACCTCCATGACTCCCTCACCCCCTGTGCTCTACTTTTCTGAGTGGGATTTGTGATCTAAGATCAGTGCGGCCGTAATGCTCTTCTCAGTAGACTGACAGACGATACAGGCTGCCCTTTGGGCTCCAGTCGGAATGGCTACAGATCAATACCCAAGCTGGCTGCCTGTCAGCATTCACACAAACATGCATGCTCACGCACGCAAGCACGCACACACTCACATACGCACACAGCATCAAAGTTTCATCTGAGCCGGTTGGCATTTACCGGAACAGGACCTGGATGTGTGCAACACGGCAGGAGGGGACATTCCCGGGATAGTTCCCAGCCTAGGGAAGCAGCGTGGTTGGAGGATGACAGAGACTCAGGAATTCCGCTCAGAGGCTCCGCAGGCTGGTTAAATTAGGCCGTTTGGACGGACTGGCTGACTGAGCGGACAAAGCAACAGGTTGAAGAAATAATCAAGAGGTTGGAGTGTGTGTGTGGAGTGTGTGGGGCCATTTAACCTTTTGTGGGAGAATGTTTGTGTGGTCATTTGTGAGTGACGCCTTACTGTGTTCCAGTGCTAATTGTGGTTATTGTGGGACTCCATTAGCTGAGAATGTGCAATGCAATGTTTCAGTGAGGAAAACATACTTTATGTAAAATATTTGAATCCCACAGTATTCTAATGCTTCCCATATTAACAAAGCAGGATTTAGGGCTGATATCAGTTTTTTGGGCTTTGACGATTCTCTGGGGAAGTATTCGCATCCATTCGAAACGTTGACGTGCTCAGGGGTTCGGGCGGAGGGATAGATGGGAGACAGGAGACAGGAGACTGGAGACGGGGGACGCGGTCCATCAATCCCAGACTTTTGCTAGCAGGTGAGCGAGGATTTAGTTTGGTTAACTTAAAACTTAAGTTTAGTTAGCTGCTGTCTGTCAGGCAGGTTTGCCAGCAGCTAAATATAATATATTGTGATACATCAGTTTCCATTGGCACCACCTTTTGGATGTCATCTTTGCATTATTTGGAATTATTCCAGAGGACTTAACCATAACGTGGAAAACGTTCTGTCTCAGTGCTTTCAACAGTAGATTATAGCTCAGGTTTTTCCATCAGTCTCTCAATTTCAACAGGCGGGACACAGTAGGCATCAACTAGTACGCACACACGCACGCACACGCACACACACACACCTGAAACCAAACAGTGCTACGTCTGAGAGTAATGATTTAAAACTTATGTTAAGGTACAAATCAATAACAGAGGGATAGCCACTCTTTATTGCATTTGGGCTATTCCTGATTTTTGCATTTAATAAAAAAACAGAAGCATTGAAGCATTCAAATACTGATTTGTCTTGTTGGTTACCATGGCAACAGCAGAAGCTTTGACGCAATCAAGTCTTATAATGGTCAGCACCGGTGTAATTGTGTGTAACATGGGGTCATTTTAGTTCTGTCGAGAAAAGCTCAACATCTTCACCACATGCAGTGTGTTCACTGATAACAAATTTAGTAGGAGTACGATTTGATAAGCTCCTTGACATCAGGCTCCGCTCAGGCACAAATAGGCGGAGGAACTCCATTCCTAGCTGGAGAAATTAGAAATCCCTCTGCCACCAAAACCTCATTCTTGAGTGCTTTATTAGCAGACTGCAATGATATAGAAATGTTTTTTTCATTTCTATTTATTCAGACGAGCAAGTCATTATATTGCATTGCTACAAACAGCACACATGCAAACAGTTGCACATACATACATACATGCATACAGTACATACATACATACATACATACCTACATACATACATAATGTATTTATTTTGACAATGAAGACCGTTGTAAAGGAACCAATTTCATGTCAAATGGAGTCTCTCACAGACTCAAACTGAATTGCACATCTATTCCAAACAGGATTGCCTCATTCTGCATCACACCAAGAGAACCAACGCGCATTGATCTATGCAAATAAATTGTGTCCAGTAGCGAGCCTGCATCGCCATCGTTCCGTTGTGTGTTGTGTGTTGTTGTGTGGCACTGATCTTCGCTACAGCAATACAAATAAAACAATGTTAAAATAATGCAAATACAGATTTGACACAGAATTACAGCCTACACTCGACTTGTCTGCCACCTCCCTCTTTCAAGCAGACAGTAATTTATTGTCTGCCACCGCCATAGCAGAATCAATCAATAGCCAATTAAAGACAGGCATATAAGGTCTCCGGTGGCCGTCAGGGCGTGCGGTGCTGTTTGGCCGGGGAAATAAATATGTAAATGGTCCACTGGCAGAAAAGCATAAGTCAGTATTTTTCAGCGAGCGCAACGGGAGGGATATCAATAACACTCCCCACACACGTACACATCCAACACCCCCCTGTACTGTGCTGCAAGGCCACAGTGGTCAGAGAGGTCCAAAGGGGTTGTTACCCCCAGGCTGAGGGCTTGTGAAACATACTTGTGCGTGTCCTTGTTTGTCAGTATACCTGAATAACATACCAGCTGAAGGGCTGAAACACATACAGTAAAGAACATATACAGTCAGGGCCAGAAATATATATATTTAATCCCATATTAAATATATATATTTCTGGCCCTGACTGACTTGAAGTGCAGACCATCAGCTTTAATTTGAGGGCAATCACATCCAAATGGGAGGAAGGGCTAGGAATTACAGCTCTTTAATAGATACCTGCTTCTTTTTCAAGGGTCCAAAGGTAATTGGACAATTGACTCAAATCCCACTGCAAAAGAAGTGGAATATCCTTCAGTGATTGAGTCCATCACCAGATTTTAACCCGATTGAGAATGCATTTCTCCTGTTTAAGACCAAACCTAAGGCAGAAAGACCCAAAAACAAGCAACAACTGTTGCATTAAAAGCAAGACAAAGCATCACAAATGAAGGAAACCTAGCATTCGGTGATGTCCATGGGTTCCAGACTTCAAGCAGTCATTGCTTGCAAAGGATTCGTAACAAAGTATTACAGTTTTTATTCATGGTACTGTCAATTTGTCCAATTACTTTGAACCCCTTAAATGAGGAGACCTTCTATAAAGATTGATGCAATTCTTAAAATGTTCCATAAGATATTTTTGTTCAACCCCTTGAATTAAACCTGAAATGCTGCACTTCAATTGCATCTCAGTTGTTTCATATTAAATCCAATGTGGGGGCATGTAGAGCCAAAATAACAAAAAAACATTTCACTTTCCAAATATTTCTGGGCCTGACTGTATGCGCTGCTTTTGGATGTAAAGCCACGTTTTCCTTGCTGAACAACCCCGTGTCCAAACCCTGTTGTCGTTCTGCCTAATTGCACATTTAATCACACTGAACAGTTGTCTCAAAGGCCTCAGTGTCCCTCTCTTTCTCTCTCAGTCTTTTTCTGCAGCACAGAAACTCTTTTAAGCCTTCCATGGAGAGAAAAAGGGACACGCAGAATGGAGCTGGTTCAAGAGATGTAGTTTTAGATTCAATCACTGACAATGCTAAAAAGATTTGAAAAAAAAAAAAAAGCCACAGTGGGACGCTGGTGCAGCTAAGGACAGCAGACAAACAATAGTTTGCAGGGATCATTGCAAAACAGGGTTGGACGTTGAGGCTATCATCTGTTTTTGCATTATCTTGTGTTGCTATGTAGCCTAAATATTGTATTCACTTTGCTGGAACAAATCAATTAAGTACAAATGATCATAAAAATAATCCTGTGTTAATCCTTTATTCCTTGGATAAATAGAATAAAAGGGAATTGGCATTATCACATTCCAACATTTTAGCAATTTAGTAGATTGATTTAGCCTAATTACAAATGTTTGATCTGAGACCAAAGGGTGACTGTAATCTGCTCCAAATGCTTCATTAAAGCAGGAAATCAATATCAAGATGGCACGATTAACAGGATGTTGATCCTTTAAGGAAAATTCACTTCATCACGACAAAGGATTTACTGAAGTTAAGGCTACTTAAAACCATGCATTGAGCCGTTCGAGACACTGAGCAGATGAATATAACTGTGTACATTTACTTAATTTTGCTGAATAATTAATGAGCACAGGAGTGAGTAAAGGAGTTTAATCGTCCTTCTCGCTCCCACTGCATGTCTATTTATACATCTATGGCGTTTCCTCGGTCCTGTGCACAAGCATCAATGGAGTAGTGTTGTGTGGCTCGGTATAAGCCATGACAGTGTATGTACAGCCAATTTTCTTTCGAGCCGAAATTCAATCGTGGTCAGGAATAAGCTATGAGCGAGGCTAATTTATGCAGTATAAAGCTCCAGGCTAAAGCCAGATTTACATTTTAGTGTGTCTGCGAGAGTCTGGTTTGGTCGGCGTGATGTAAATGTCGTCATCTGCCCATGTCTGCGAGGGCACAGGCTGTATGCACAGCGAGCGCTCCGACTGAGCATGTTGCACTCTGGTCCACCGGTATGCACACATTGCTGGTTTTCCGAGAAGAAGAAAATGCTTGTTTTGAAGAGAGTAGAGATGATCCGATACCATTTTTTGCTTCCCGATACCGATTCTGATACCTGAACTTGTGTATCGGCCGATACCGAGTACTGATCCGATACCAGTGTGTGTACTACTATCCCTGTATGGATGTGTTATGATTTGTATCTTTGTCGTCGGTGTGGCTCAGGTTAAACTCTTTGTGAAACATAATACCACAGAACTTTCTTTTATTATGCAGTTTTATCGGAAAAAGAACACAAATAAACTACTACTATTTTCTTTAGGGCTTTTTATGAGGTATCTGATTGGTGCATAAACTCCAGTACTTACAATGCCGATAGTAGTGTTTTAGGCAGTATTGGAGGAAATACTGATACTGGTATTGGAACATCACTAGAAGAGATGTTGTGTCGGGCAATCAGCCGTATAATTCACCTTTCAAGGAATACAAAGACTAGTAACTGCAACCAAATGGAATACCAACCCTACTTTTGATACAAAAATAAGGTCCCTGCATTCGTATGCAGATATCTGTTTTTAGAAATTAGCCTACACATTGACAGTTTAATTGTATGTAAACATGTATCTGGCAATTATAACTTTGATCAATCAATTATTTAACTTATTTTTCATCTATATATTTTACTGAACTGTTTACAATTTCATACCAGTGAAACATCTAACTATCTGATCAGATATTGCTAAAGATTCACTATGACTAATGGCACGGAAATTCCATAAATATGATGCCATGCACCATAACAAAGACCCAACTAATGGCTAATGGAATTTCTTTGCATCTATTTATATAAACAATTCAATTGATAAGTTAGTGCAGCCCTAGGTAATAGTGTTAACCCTTGTGTTGTTTTCCCATCAAAATATAAAATTAACCCTTTTGTTTACGCTTTTTATCAATTTTCTTTCAACTTTTTCTTATGTTTTTTGTCCTTTTTTTCAACACTTTTAAGGCGTTTTTCAATGTTTGTCACTTTTTTTGAAGTTTTCAACACTACGTAACACTAGCTTTAGTGTCACAGTTATTTTTGGAATCTATGGTCAATAAATTTCAATAGGAAATTATACCTAATGTTTGAGTTAGAAAAGCAGAAATTCTGAATTATTTAGACTAAAATTAAAGGAATGGATGTTGATGGATAATCACAGACTGGAATAAGTCAACTTTTACTCAATACTATTTCAAAACCACTTCAATTTGTTTTTCAAATGCTACAAAATTGAATAAGACGCCCACAAATGAATGAAAGTAGAGATTTGTACTTGCCAAAGAGCGTTGTTTGGAATCAATAATGTTACTTTGTGTAATTACAATTGGGTAGTTAAAAAGAACATTGATATGAAAAATGGGTCAACACAAGGGTTAAATAATATCTGGTTTAAAATCACTTTCAATGGTAACATTTGGAACATGACAGTTGGAGTACTTGAGTTGATCTTATAGGGCTGTGGGAAAAAAAGTGGAAACTACCAAAGTAAAGAATCTGAGTACTTCTTCCACACTAAGACTAAACTGTCATTGGTCAGGAAGATCCAACAAGGTCCTGTTACTTAAGAAGAGGAGGCACTTGAGGTGGGACTAAATTTAGTTTTATAACTACATACTGATCTCTCTGGTATTAGAAACATTGTTTGAGGGTGCAACACAACACACCGAGAAGCATTACACTGGAAAATAGCTGTCTCTCAAACACATGCATAGGGCAAAGCCTTGCGGGAAGACTTCTAACAGAGACGCAGAGTGGGAGTGAGAGCATGATGTGCAACACACACAACACCTTGACCCCTTCATTCCAAACCCCCTGTGTATAATCTCCTGCCGTGGAACATTGCACCTCAAAACGTATGGCGTTATATACAGTGGCTTGAACAAGTTTACAAACCAATGCTGAAGTTGATTAAAAAGAGGAATAAAAAAACGTCATTTGGAAATTGATCGTAATGCCGTAATTCCAAAAATGTAGGAAAATCCAACCTTTTAAGGACACCAATTTTCAATAATGTATTGTAAATAAATAAATGTTCTTCCTTCAAATACAGGGGGCATGAGTATACACACCCCTATGGTAAATTCCCATGTAGACGGCCCGTTTTTATTTTTAAAGGCCAGTTATTTCATGGATCCAGGATAATCGGCATCCCCCCCCACATCATCACATACCCTTCACCATACATAGAGATAGGCATGGGGAACTTTCCATAAGATCATCTCTCAATGCAAATCAAACCAGCTATTAAGCTAACTGAAATAACACCATTCCAATCTCTATGTATGGTGAAGGGTATGTGATGATGTGGGGAGATATTCTAATTTCAAAGGCCAAGATAACTTTATCAGGATGCATTGTGTCCTGGATCCTGGAGAACTATATTTTGCAATCCCATTATATTACAAACAGAAATTAACAGTTGCGAAAAATCATTTTGTTTGAGCAAAAAAAACCCTATTCTGTGCTAAAAAATGTATTTGCATATTTCCTATTATCTATATTAACTTGCAATATTAACCCTCTCATGCAGTATACCTATGTGCCCTCTTAAAAACTGCTGCCGCGCTCCAGTCATGTCTCCCTCGCTCTCAACATCTGCACTCTGTGCGTGCTCAACTCTTGACACACACGTTGAAATTTTCACAGCGTTACAAGTGCATCACAAAACCAACCAATCTGAGGATTAAAGGTCAATTCTGATTGGAAGGGGTTATTATTGTAAGTTAACATGGATGACAGCAAACATGCAAATACATTTATTGAGCCCGGAAGAGGTTTTTGTTTTAATTCCTGTTCAAAAATGTAATTTAATGCGATTGCAAAATATAGTTCTCTGTGCTCAAAACATAGTAACTCGCTCAGGATTGAGGCACATATTTAATGCCATAGATACGGGGCCTCTTGAACACTCATCCCCTGAATTGCGTGAATAGCATTGCAGCCTCTCTCACTCTCCGCCCATCTCTGTGTCTCTCTCGCTCTACATTCCTCCTTCCACTGGCTCTGCCACCACAGGCGCCGTCGGAGAGCCTGACAGTTCAGCCCTGCTTTGATCTCAAGGCGCAGGTTATCTGTTGCCTGGCTAATTTTAGTTAGCCCCTTTAAGCTTTGCTTCTCTTTAAAGAGCAGGTACCATGCAGCAGGGTGTTTTGAGTGGTATCGGTGTGACACCTACACTTTCGGGGAGAGGGATTCACCCTCACGTCTCTGAGGATCTACTGTAATCTGGACAAGATTGCCTGCCGTGTGACATCTGTATTTTTGGTTAACTCTGCATGCGGGGCCACCCAAAGTGCAACAGTGTGTTGGATTTAAAGAAATGTGTGAATGTGTGCTGAAGTGCTTTTCCATCCGAGGGGCCTTGTTGAATAAATGGACCCATACACATGAGTTGATTGAGTAGCAATCCTATTGAATCCTATTGGGTAATTAGTTTAATTTTGCTGCACAGATTTCCATTGCAGATGGAGGAGGGGTATGGCAGGTGAAAGCAGTAATCTTACCTTTTTTAGGAGGAAGAGAATTGGGAGGAGCGATTGTCTGCACCTCAAACCGGGAAGCCAAAGGTCTGCAAAAGCAAACAGTGAGTCAGTCAGTTTCTAGTCTTGACACTGGATACATACTTAGCTTTGTTTATTTCATCAGTCAACTGGTGAGCATTCTCCTACCAGCTGATATTCCCTGCCTCCATTACCCCCACCAATTATAAACACACGAGCATGGGGCAACATGTCGAGGTGAAAGGAAGAGTCTTGAATGCGAATGCGCCTGTCCGTTTCGCACCGATGTAGCAGGGCACATATGCAATTCTCTTTCTTTATCTTTTGATGCCGTCTTTGTCAAACACAATACCGAGATCAAACACACGCTGGGATACAAAAAACACGCAGAGGCGCAAAGCCAGGGGAAGCTACAGAGAATATCAAAGCACTGGGCTAGCTCTCCAGCATGAATGATGGTTCTCCAGGAGCACCTTCAGATGAGAGGAGCAGAAGGTGTCTGCAGGCTGATTTAGCGCCTCAATCTCGTACAAGAGGGGTCACTTTTCTCCCCGCAGGAAGACTTATGAGGGCACAGCCGCTGCTTTCATTTCCATTTTATTGTGAGGAATGGTGGCTAAAGATTCCCTCGATCTATTGCAGAAGCTCTTGGATAAGCTTGCAGAAGGGCAATGGCCAGTGCCAGTGCCAAAGGGGCTATTTCTCTATGGCAATGTCATGTTTTCTACAATGATAGGAGTGGTAGATTCATATGTCTTCAATTCCCAGCACAATCTTTTGAAGGTTTATCTTTCTGAGATTTAAGAAAAGCTGAAGTGTTCTTACGTACGCAGGAGGTTCAGGCTGGAGTACATTGCAAAGACAATGTCAATTCACTGTATCCTACCATCGTCTTACTATTCTTGTCAGAATTGTCTTCCTTGTTGATTTCCCCCAATCTTTTCACAGCCTCTTTTCATTACAAATACATTCATTGTATGAAGGCGGGCGACAAGACTGAATCAATTGACTTCAGGGATTTCAATTTCTATCAAAAGATAAAACATCAAAAGACCTGAGGTCAGGGGGAGAGTGAAAAGCACTGTGTGGTGTGGGTGGGCAGGCACAACAGGAGAGAGGAAGTGAAAGAAGGTAAGTAATGAGAGGAGAATGAGCACACTATGTGCGAGTGTGGAAGGAGGTGAGGACTGATAGATAACAGGAAACAAAGATAACAAGAAGAAGAAAATGAGTGATCAATGAAGCGAGAACACGACAAGCGCAGTACGGAACAAACACTGCCAAAGAGTGACATAGCAGGCAAAAACAAGACAGTTTGTTCCTCCCATTAGCGGGCACAATTAATTAGGGCTCCATTGGCGCACAGTGTAACAAGACAAATATAATTACGCTACATCATTATTCCTCATCATTACGAGCTTGACTCCTTCCTTCCTTGGGGACTGCGGCCAGCCAACTGGACCGCCAACTCTAAACACTGGCCATGGAAAAAAAAAACAAGATGGCTGTCAGCAGTCATTTAGCACAACGCTCGCACAACATTTCCACAGTAAGTCACGCTCCGGAGATGGATGTTGGTTTCTGGTCATCAAGCATCATACAGCGGAGTTAGTAATGTCCCCATAGCTATAAACAGACTGTAATTTGGCTTGAGATGTGATCACCCACTCCCTATGAGCTATATTACCATCTGTGGCCCTTTACCCTGTTTGTGTGTATATCCAGTGTTTGGAACATGTGTGTATGAGTGAATGTGTGCCTCTGTGACATCCTGCAACAAACATGATGATGGCTAGTTATCTAGAGAGACATACACGGCATTCTGTTTTACACTGTGGACACAGGGAGTCTTTTCGCAGCTTTGTGTGTGTTTGCGCAGCAGCATTAGAACACAATTCCTCAAGATCCGACAAGAGAAGTAAGATTACCATGGCACTTCAGCACACACAGTCCTCTGTTCTCGAGACGAATCAAGAATGTATAAAATTGAATTTAACACTGAGAGGAACACTTCAGGCACGAAGGGTGTCATTTTGGAAGTGACTTGAAGTACACTATGTGGCCTTGCATTGACGGCCCCTAAAACAAATGACCTTTTTTTATAAGGAAGCAAGGGGAGAGGAGTTGAAAAGCCGCTGTTGTGCTGCGTGAGGTAATGGTGTATCATTTGTCTCATGGGAGAAAGCAGAGCCCTGCAGCTGTGGCGTTTACAAACTCACACAGCTGTGAATGAAGCGGTGTCGGCCAGTGCTGGCACACATCGGAAAGTCAGCTGAGAACGGCTGGCTTTCTTCAGAGGAAGACAAGTGTTCAGGAAATGCAGTCCGCCTCCGGACGAGCCTTGAGGTAAAACTTAATGTAAACAATGACTCTGGATATTGATAGTGTTCAAAATGAAAATGTTAGTATAAACGATATCTATTAAAAGATTTTTTACAGTCATAAAAAGGTACAGTTGGCTGACAATAACACTCCAGGCTATGCTGCACACTAGCCTCATTAGATAAATTCCAGTCATTTTTAGGCAGGCATGCCACAACTTCAGTTACAAAGCACTGATTGAAGTTAGTGTGAAGCAGGCTGTTTTGGCTTTTTTGTGAGCTTTACTGCGCCCCCATGAATCAAGCCATCATTGGTTTAACACCCTGCAAGGATTATCAACATGCTGCAAAAAGTGAGCCATCCGTTCCTAAATCTGCTTTTCTTGCATAAATTGGGACACTACAATGCTTAATCTCTTTTCCCGGTGCAGTTTGGGTAAGTGACAGTGTAATGAAATTACAGCACAACCAGGTAAAAAGAAGGTATCCCTTCTTACAGAGATTACAGGCTATTAATTGTTCCCTGGCTAAGCCTTGGGGTTCGAACCACACAGCATTCACATTCACTTTCACACAGCCCTGCATGTGTGAATGTGTGTACTGTGGTTGCCATACTGCTGACTTTGCTGTGTTAACACAGCCCTAAGGGTAAACCAAAAGACCATCATGTGTAAAAATGACTCTGTATACTTTCCCCTTCTTCCCATTATTTCCATCTCTCTCCCTCCCTTCTCTCTTTTCCTCCATAGGATGTTTCCGCCATACTTTTTGATTTAACCTTTATTTACCGGGGAATAGAATCACAAAGTGATTTCAATCTCTTTACAAGGAAGCCCTGGCCAAGAAGTAAGCACATAGGGGATACACTTTAACAGACGACAAGTAATAGAAAGACAGGGATGGACAGGAATAATGAATAAAAACAGAAAATCACATTTTAAAAACAAGCGCAGGCATGTTGATGTATTTGATTTAGGTAAAACTTGAATTCAGTATGTGAAATAAGAACTGGTAGTTATAACTGATTTTGCAAACTCAGTTTTTTGACAAACTCTTTTTTTAGTTCGTGGAACATAATAGAGTATGTATCTACTTGATCTTAGATTGTATTCAGATCTTCTAGGTGCTAAAAGTGTAGTTAATAAGAAGGAGTGCATTCAGTTATTAATTGTACACAAAGGTCACCCTTGTTTGAGCCTTCATGTGTTGTGTGAGGGCCAACCAAACATTCATATAATACACAGTGATGGGTAGAGTACTTTGCATGCATCATAAATCTCATTGCTGAATGATACCACAGAATCCAATGATTTCAGGGTCTTTGTGGAGTGTCTGTAAAACATATCTTCATAGTC
>NW_022605112.1:0-8808 GCF_008692095.1 Etheostoma spectabile | reverse complement strand
AAGCAATTTATTCTTTATGGATTTTATGTGCAAACGCATCAGGCCGTAAAGCAAAATAACCGTACATGTTAGAGGCTAGGTTTTCTGGTCCATGCTCACATGTGCAGATTGGATTGTGCAAGATAACTGGACTCATACCTTTAATCATCAACATCCGACATGTGGGTAATAATGCATGCCTATATCTCCAGGGAATAGGGAAAATCACAAACAACTAACTAAAAGGACTGAGGGAGGCTGCAGGCAAAGTGAGAAATTTTCACCAAAGATTAGTTGAGGCAATTAGTCAATCCACCGACATCTAATCTGCAACTTTTTTGGGCTTACTGTTAAGTCAACGTTAAAACATTGTTCCAGTTTCTTAACTGTGAAGATTGGCTGCTTTTCTTTGCCTTTTGTGGTAATAAACTAAACGTTTGTAGTTGGGACTGCTAGTCAAAAGCAAAGGTTGAGCTCAAATGGTCTGTTGAGGGCTAGCTCCTTAAAAAATAAAGTTAGGTTTTGAACAACAGTTTGGCTAATATTGAGAATGTAAGTGTGTAAAGGGGTTTGTCGTTGACATGTGAGACAGTTATTAACAGCAACCCATCTCCAAAAAACTAGGTGCACTCAGGTCTGTTTGCTGAGTACAAATAATCTCTACCAACACTGGTGTGATGTAAAACAGACACTCACTTTAGGTGGCTCAGATGATTTTAGATCTAAATATGATGAGAATAACTAAAACAAAGACACTGATTAAATAAGATGTAGTGCATGGCCACTTACTTGAACCTTCCTTGGCAATGCTGGCACTGGTCTCCAACCCATCCACGATCACAGATGCAGGATCCGTTGATACATTTTCCAGATAGACAATTCTTGTCACACGGTTTCGCCGGGGAGGCGTGAGTGAACAGTACAAAGTAAAACAAAACATAGACCACCAAGTATCTGTTGATCCCGCAGGTCGCTGTGGGTGACTATTTAGGTCAAAAAGAAGGAGTTCAGTCTTACATTTCCCCCAGGATCCATTTTTCTGCCAGGACGACCAAGCCGAGTAAAAGACCGGGGCCTGCTGGAGAAAGCCTCGGCTATTCAGGCTGTTTTAATTATAACAAAGAAGTCCTGCATGTTTGTCGAGTGTTATGCATACTCCCATTAAGGCTTAGCTACGCCTGTGTTTACAAAGCAAAACGGCTAAGAAAATGTAATGTTACCAAAGTGTTAATAAAGGCTGCTTGTTTAACCGCATGCATAGATTTGAAGTGGGAGGAATTCCCTTCACCCTACCTCTGTTGAAGGAACCTACCAAAAAAGCCGACCATCGATTAAAGCTAATTAAGCAGCTAACTCGCTGAAAACTGTGACTAGCCAATACATAATTGTTAGCATATGTAGCTTATTTGTAGTTTGGCCTCTGCTAGGTATAGTAACGTTACAGCACTGATTCAAGACCCCTCTGTTCCAAATACTATTCAGCAGCCATTTAACGCGTAAACAATCCTTCAGACTGAAACAAGGATGTACATTTTAACATGCGATGTCCTTCCACAAACCGCTGCAATTTAGCTGAATTTTTGCCAGAGAAGAACAAAGGGGTTGTGGTGTTTGTAGCCTGGACCTGGTGCGAAGGCTGCCGCAGTCAACATGGATGTGGGGTGATGTGGGAACTGGAAACCTCTTCCCGACTGGGGGCATTGAGCAAATACTTTGAACTGTTGTTGATCCTACTGGTCTATTCCCACAGCAATTTAGGCACCTTCAAACGTAGACTTCATTGACAGCATAGTTCGTCGCGTCTCCTTGTATTCCAGTGGGGAAAAGCCCCTATGTTACTCTCAAAACATCACAAGAACTGGCAGCGATGGATTTGCTAGCGCAGCAACACCAGGCAGTTCATCAGGTTGGAGAAAACTAAACACAGCATGCGCATGCGTACTGGAAACGGGTTTTATTTAAAGGTACAGTGTCAAAAACCAAAAAACCACCAAATTATTCTATGCGGCATTTACAAGTTTCTCAGGTCAAAGAATTTTTTTTTTATGATTTTACGCTTGGTGTAAGTAATCAATAAGACCAGCTTCTTCCTCTTCCTGATCATCAATTTCCATTCATTTTAGGCCATATAATTAATTTAAAAAAAGAGATCACACCAGTTATGCTATTAAATGAAATAAATGAATAAATAAAAAAACAAAAGAAAAATCTGTTTATATCTTACAGTCCTATTCTTTTACTCATGGCTCTTAATGTTACATCATTGAACACTGTAACAGGGAGATGATAGTGAGGATGGTAAAAATGGTCAACAAATAATAATGTAATAATAATAATAATAATAATAATATGATAATAATATAATAATAATAAGAGGTCTAAACTTTTGGTTGGGATCCAAAGTGGTAATTGTCACAGCTACAATTTGCCTTGAACTTGAATTGTAGGAGATTTATTTATTTATTATTTCAATTTGTCTGGTAAAATCTGTTTTTATCCTACTGAGGTCCTGGCACATCTCAGGAAATTTCAATAACTGACACTAATGGTTGGAGAAAAAAAATCCTTGACAAGGTCAAGGAAGGACAGGCGCTTTTTAATAAAGTCTTTATCCTTCATGTGTTTGAGGAGACTCTATTGTGGCTGTATCAGATGCAGTACATCTCTCTGAGAGAGCACTTATAGCTTTGTTTGAGAAGAGTCTTGTCAGGGTGCTGCCTGCTGTCAGCATCCAAGCTGAGGAGTCTGACAGATTGGGCTTTGATATAAGCAGCAGAGAAATGTGAGATTTGCTTCTGTTGTGTCTATCATGCTTCCGATTCAATGGCAGATGGAGCACGGCATAGTGTTGGGAATGAAAAAAAGCCTGGATTATTCTAATGCATTTTCACATAATAGATCAGTTTTACTCAACATAACAGAAAAGCCATCAAAAACTTTTAAGCATGTACAATGTCAACATTAATATTCTTCACTTTTCATTATTGGTTAGTTAAAAAGATTAATTTATCTTAAGCTGTCCACACTTCTACATCAACACCTGCAGGTGGCAGTGTTACACAGCAACATGTAGGCATGGATCCACAAATGCAAGACAGTGGGGAACTTTATGCCTGGAAGAATAGAGCTGGAGAAGCTGACCAGAAGTTTTCTTCAGACTGTCACAGTTATATTCATGCACAGAGGTTACTAATAACATAAGTGATGGCTCTGTTGTATCCAAGTGGCACAGTAAGCCATGACATGGGAGACAGTCCCTGAAATGGAAGAAACTAATGGAATTATGCAATTGTTGTTTGTACTATTTACACCTCTGCTTTTTCTGTAACATGTTGAAATCAGTTCCCAGGAAAAGGCCTTTGACTATAACCACGTTTATTTCTCCCATCTATGCAAAAGTTACGCCAAAATAATATTCCACCATGGCAATAAATCATTTCAAGAATTTCCATCTAATTTATAGCCTACCAGAAGGGATTTTTGTATTTGTTTGTTTATTCCATCTTTATTTACAGTAGATCATTTATTGAGATACAAGTCTCTTGAGAAAGACGAAAATGGCAGCACAGTTATGTTATGAGCACAACAGACACTATAGGATGAAGTGTAAGGAAAACAGCATGGGATGAAAGAAATAAAACTTTACAAAGAATTGATGATTCAAAGGTATAGTTTACATTATTACACTGTTACATTATTTCATATTTCATTGATGTAAATTGTACAGCTCAGCTTCTTTGTAAATTTAAAACAGTGGCTCATTAGCAAAAGACGATCTAGAAATAAATCCTGCAGCAGCGTTCCAGACAGAGTAAAAACAACTAATGGAACAACTGCTAGGGCACTGTGACACACGGTGTGACCTGTTGTCATGTCACCCACAGTGACTCTGCTGAGAGACTTTTCTGTTTCACAGCTGGAAGTCTTCGTCTGGAAATAATCAGCTCCAAAAGTCATCTAAAGACTTGTGATATTTATAGAGACAGATAGACAGATAGTATTGAATTGTACTGTACTGTACTGCAAAAGTCATTGGAATTGTGCAGCATACATCCTGTTTGACAGACTTGATTAATGTTTAAGAAAAAATAACTTTAACACAGTGGTAGTTGCAAACAAGTAAAGCAACAACTGTATTTTGGGCATGTTACATTCACATCATCTAAATACCTGTCCTCTTAAATAAGATGACTGTTAGGACATTAAACTTCTAAACTCTCTCTCTCTCTCTCTCTCTCTCTCTATCTTTGTGTTCCCCAAACAAAACCCGAGATTTAAGCTGGATACACGAAGTATCACCTTGATGTTTTCACGAGTCATCCTCAAACACTTTGAAACCTGAACAACCTGTGTTTATTTCCACAGAGGTTACCATGAACCTGAGCACACTAAACTAAAAACAAAATAATGGCGCTAAGCGCCATTATTTGTTTTTAGTTTAGTGTGCAGGTTCATGGTAACCTCTGTGGAAAATAAACACAGGTTGTTCAGGTTTCAAAGTGTTTGAGGATGACTCGTGAAACATCAAGGTGATACTTCGTGTATCCAGCTTAAATCTCGGGTTTTGTTTGGGGAAACACAAAGAGAGAGAGAGAGAGGAGAGAGGAGAGAGAGAGAGAGTTTAGAAGTTTAATGTCCTAAACAGTCATCTTATTTAAGAGAGGACAGGTATTTAGATGATGTGAATGTAACATGCCCAAATACAGTTGTTGCTTTACTTGTTTGCAACTACCCACTGTGTTAAAGTTATTTTTTCTTAAACATTAATCAAGTCTGTCAACAGGATGTATGCTGCACAATTCAATGACTTTTGCAGTACAGTACAGTACAATTCAATACTATCTGTCTATCTGTCTCTATAAATATCACAAGTCTTTAGATGACTTTTGGAGCTGATTATTCCAGACGAAGATTCCAGCTGTGTGAAACAGAAAAGTCTCTCAGCAGAGTCACTGTGGGTGACATGACAACAGGTCACACCGTGTGTCACAGTGCCCTAGCAGTTGTTCCATTAGTTGTTTTTACTCTGTCTGGAACGCTGCTGCAGGATTTATTTCTAGATCGTCTTTTGCTAATTGAGCCACTTTTTAAATTTACAAAAGAAGCTGAGCTGTACAATTACATCAATGAAATAATGAAATAATGTAACAGTGTAATAATGTAAACTATACCTTTGAATCATCAATTCTTTGTAAAGTTTTATTTCTTTCATCCCATGCTGTTTCCTTACACTTCATCCTATAGTGTCGGTTGGCTCATAACATAACTGTGCTGCCATTTCGTCTTTCTCAAGAGACTTGTATCTCAATAAATGATCTACTGTAAATAAAGATGGAATAAACAAAACAAATACAAAAATCCCTTCTGGTAGGCTATAAATTAGATGGAAATTCTTGAAATGATTTATTGCCATGGTGGAATATTATTTTGGCGTAACTTTTGCATAGATATGGAGAAATAAACGTGGTTATAGTCAAAGGCCTTTTCTGGGAACTGATTTCAACATGTTACAAAAAAAGCAGAGGTGTAAATAGTACAAACAACAATTGCATAATTCCATTAGTTGCTTCCATTTCAGGGACTGTCTCCCATGTCATGGCTTACTGTGCCACTTGGATACAACAGAGCCATCACTTATGTATTAGTAACCTCTGTGCATGAATATAACTGTGACAGTCTGAAGAAAAAATTCTGGTCAGCTTCTCCAGCTCTATTTTCCAGGCATAAAGTTCCCCACTGTCTTGCATTTGTGGATCCATGCCTACATGTTGCTGTGTAACACTGCCACCTGCAGGTGTTGATGTAGAAGTGTGGACAGCTTAAGATAAATTAATCTTTTTAACTAACCAATAATGAAAAGTGAAGAATATTAATGTGACATTGTACATGCTTAAAAAGTTTTTGATGGCTTTTCTGTTATGTTGAGTAAAAACTGATCTATTATGTGAAAATGCATTAGAATAATCCAGGCTTTTTTTCATTCCCAACACTATGCCGTGCTCCATCTGCCATTGAATCGGAAGCATGATAGACACAAACAGAAGCAAATCTCACATTTCTCTGCTGCTTTATTCAAAGCCCCAATCTGTCAGACTCCTCAGCTTGGATGCTGACAGCAGGCAGCACCCTGACAAGACTCTTCTCAAACAAAGCTATAAGTGCTCTCTCAGAGAGATGTACTGCATCTGATACAGCCCAATAGAGTCTCCTCAAACACATGAAGGATAAGAGACTTATTAAAAAGCGCCTGTCCTTCCTTGACCTTGTCAAGGATTTTTTTCTCCAACCATTAGTGTCAGTTATTGAAATTTCCTGAGATGTGCCAGGACCTCAAGTAGGATAAAAAACAGGATTTTACCAGACAAATTGAAATAATAAATAAATAAATCTCCTACAATTCAAGTTCAAGGCAAATTGTAGCTGTGACAATTACCACTTTGGATCCCAACCAAAAGTTTAGACCTCTTTATTATTATTATTATTATATCATATTATTATTATTATTATTATTATTATCATTATTATTTGTTGACATTTTTACCATCCTCACTATCATCTCCCTGTTACAGTGTTCAATGATGTAACATTAAGAGCCATGAATGTAAAAGAAATAGGACTGTAAGATATAAACAGATTTTTCTTTTGTTTTTTAATTTATTTATTTATTTCATTTAATAGCATAACTGGTGTGATCTCTTTTTTTAAAATTAATTATATGGCCTAAAATGAATGGAAATTGATGATCAGGAAGAGGAAGAAGCTGGTCTTATTGATTACTTACACCAAGCGTAAAATCATAAAAAAAAAATTCTTTGACTGAGAAACTTGTAAATGCCGCATAGAATAATTTGGTGGGGTTTTTTGGTTTTTGACACTGTACCTTAAATAAAACCGTTTCCAGTACGCATGCGCATGCTGTAGTTTTCTCCAACCTGATGAACTGCTGGTGTTGCTGCGCTAGCAAATCCATCGCTGCCAGTTCTGTGATGTTTTGAGAGTAACATAGGGGCTTTTCCCCACTGGAATACAAGGAGACGCGACGACGCGAAACTAAACTGTCAATGAAGTCTACGTTTGAAGGTGCCTAAATTGCTGTGGGAATAGACCAGTAGGATCAACAACAGTTCAAAGTATTTGCTCAATGCCCCCAGTCGGGAAGAGGTTTCCAGTTCCCACATCACCCCACATCCATGTTGACTGCGGCAGCCTTCGCACCAGGTCCAGGGCTACAAACACCACAACCCTTGTTCTTCTCTGGCAAAAATTCAGCTAAATTGCAGCGGTTTGTGGAAGGACCATCGCATGTTAAAATGTACATCCTTGTTTCAGTCTGAAGGATTGTTTACGCGTTAAAATGGCTGCTGAAATAGTATTTGGAACAGAGGGGTCTTGAATCAGTGCTGTAACGTTACTATACCTAGCAGAGGCCAAACTAATAAGATACATATGCTAACAAATTATGTATTGGCTAGTCACAGTTTTCAGCGAGTTAGCTGCTTAATTAGCTTTAATCGATGGTCGGCTTTTTTGGTAGGTTCCTTCAACAAGAGGTAGGGTGAAGGGAATTCCTCCCACTTCAAATCTATGCATGCGGTTAAACAAGAGCCTTTATTAACACTTTGGTAACATTACATTTTCTTAGCCGTTTTGCTTTGTAAACACAGGCGTAGCTAAGCCTTAATGGGAGTATGCATAACACTCGACAAACATGCAGGACTTCTTTGTTATAATTAAAACAGCCTGAATAGCCGAGGCTTTCTCCAGCAGGCCCCGGTCTTTTACTCGGCTTGGTCGTCCTGGCAGAAAAAGAAAAATGGATCCTGGGGGGAAATGTAAGACTGAAACTCCTTTTTTGGACCTAAATTAGTCACCCACAGCGACCTGCGGGGTATCAACAGATACTTGGTGGTCTATGTTTTGTTTACTTTGTACTGTTCACTCACGCCTCCCCGGCGAAACCGTGTGACAAGAATTGTCTATCTGGAAAATGTATCAACGGATCCTGCATCTGTGATCGTGGATGGGTTGGAGACCAGTGCCAGCATTGCCAAGGAAGGTCAAGTAAGTGGCCATGCACTACATCTTATTTAATCAGTGTCTTTGTTTTAGTTATTCTATCATATTTAGATCTAAAATCATCGAGCACCACTAAAGTGAGTGTCTGTTTACATCACACAAACAGTGTTGGTAGAGATTATTTGTACTCAGCAAACAGACCTGAGTGCACCTAGTTTTTTGGGAGATGGGTTGCTGTTAATAACTGTCTCACAGGTCAACGACAAACCCCCTTTACACACTTACATTCTCAATAATTAGCCAAAACTGTTGTTCAAAACCAACTTTATTTTTAAGGAGCTAGCAGCCTCAACAGACCATTTGAGCTCAACACTTTGCTTTTGACTAGCAGTCCCAAACTACAAAACGTTTAGTTTATTACCACAAAAGGCAAAGAAAAGCAGCCAATCTTCACAGTTAAGAAACTGGAACAATGTTTTAACGTTGACTTAAACAGTAAGCCCAAAAAAGTTGCAGATTAGATGTCGGTGGATGACTAATTGCCTCAACTAATCTTTGGTGAAAATTTCTCACTTTGCCTGCAGCCTCTCAGTCCTTTTAGTTAGTTGTTTGTGATTTATCCCTATTCCCTGGAGATATAGGCATGCATTATTACCCACATGTCGGATGTTGATGATTAAAGGTATGAGTCCAGTTATCTTGCACAATCCAATCTGCACATGTGAGCATGGACCAGAAAACTTAGCCTCTAACATGTACGGTTATTTGCTTTACGGCCGATGCGTTTGCACATAAAATCCATAAAGAAATAAA
>NW_022605111.1:0-8813 GCF_008692095.1 Etheostoma spectabile | reverse complement strand
TTTATTTCTTTATGGATTTTATGTGCAAACGCATCAGGCCGTAAAGCAAAATACCGTACATGTTAGAGGCTAGTTTTCTGGTCCATGCTCACATGTGCAGATTGGATTGTGCAAGATAACTGGACTCATACCTTTAATCATCAACATCCGACATGTGGGTAATAATGCATGCCTATATCTCCAGGGAATAGGGATAAATCACAAACAACTAACTAAAAGGACTGAGGGAGGCTGCAGGCAAAGTGAGAAATTTTCACCAAAGATTAGTTGAGGCAATTAGTCATCCACCGACATCTAATCTGCAACTTTTTTGGGCTTACTGTTTAAGTCAACGTTAAAACATTGTTCCAGTTTCTTAACTGTGAAGATTGGCTGCTTTTCTTTGCCTTTTGTGGTAATAAACTAAACGTTTTGTAGTTTGGGACTGCTAGTCAAAAGCAAAGTGTTGAGCTCAAATGGTCTGTTGAGGCTGCTAGCTCCTTAAAAAATAAAGTTAGGTTTTGAACAACTTTTGGCTAATTATTGAGAATGTAAGTGTGTAAAGGGGGTTTGTCGTTGACATGTGAGACAGTTATTAACAGCACCCATCTCCCAAAAAACTAGGTGCACTCAGGTCTTTTGCTGAGTACAAATAATCTCTACCAACACTGTTGTGTGATGTAAACAGACACTCACTTTAGGTGGCTCAGATGATTTTAGATCTAAATATGATGAATAACTAAACACAGACACTGATTAATAAGATGTAGTGCATGGCCACTTACTTGAAACCTTCCTTGGCAATGCTGGCACTGGTCTCCAACCCATCCACGATCACAGATGCAGGATCCGTTGATACATTTTCCAGATAGACAATTCTTGTCACACGGTTTCGCCGGGGAGGCGTGAGTGAACAGTACAAAGTAAAACAAAACATAGACCACCAAGTATCTGTTGATACCCCGCGGTCGCTGTGGGTGACTAATTTAGGTCCAAAAAAAGGATTTCAGTCTTACATTTCCCCCCAGGATCCATTTTTCTGCCAGGACGACCAAGCCGAGTAAATACCGGGCCTGCTGGAGAAAGCCTCGGCTATTCAGGCTGTTTTAATTATAACAAAGAAGTCCTGCATTTTTGTCGAGTGTTTATGCATACTCCCATTAAGGCTTAGCTACGCCTGTGTTTACAAAGCAAAACGGCTAAGAAAATGTAATGTTACCAAAGTGTTATAAAGGCTGCTTGTTTAACCGCATGCATAGATTTGAAGTGGGAGGAATTCCCTTCACCCTACCTCTTGTTGAAGGAACCTACCAAAAAAGCCGACCATCGATTAAAGCTAATTAAGCAGCTAACTCGCTGAAAACTGTGACTAGCCAAACATAATTTGTTAGCATATGTAGCTTATTTGTATTTGGCCTCTGCTAGGTATAGTAACGTTACAGCACTGATTCAAGACCCCTCTTTTCCAAATACTATTTCAGCAGCCCATTTTAACGCGTAAACAATCCTTCAGACTGAAACAAGGATGTACATTTTAACATGCGATGGTCCTTCCACAAACCGCTGCAATTAGCTGAATTTTTTGCCAGAGAAGAACAAAGGGGTTGTGGTGTTTGTAGCCCTGGACCTGGTGCGAAGGCTGCCGCAGTCAACGGATGTGGGGTGATGTGGGAACTGGAAACCTCTTCCCGACTGGGGGATTGAGCAAATACTTTGAACTGTTGTTGATGTCCTACTGGTCTATTCCCACAGCAATTTAGGCACCTTCAAACGTAGACTTCATTGACAGCATAGTTTCGTCGCGTCTCCTTGTATTCCAGTGGGGAAAAGCCCCTATGTTACTCTCAAAACATCACAAGAACTGGCAGCGATGGATTTGCTAGCGCAGCAACACCAGCAAGTTCATCAGGTTGGAGAAAACTAAAACAGCATGCGCATGCGTACTGGAAACGGTTTTATTTAAGGTACAGTGTCAAAAACCAAAAAACCCACCAAATTATTCTATGCGGCATTTACAAGTTTCTCAGGTCAAAGAATTTTTTTTTTATGATTTTACGCTTGGTGTAAGTAATCAATAAGACCAGCTTCTTCCTCTTCCTGATCATCAATTTCCATTCATTTTAGGCCATATAATTAATTTTAAAAAAAAGAGATCACACCAGTTATGCTATTAAATGAAATAAATTAATAATTAAAAACAAAAGAAAATCTGTTTATATCTTACAGTCCTATTTCTTTTACATTCATGGCTCTTAATGTTACATCATTGAACACTGTAACAGGAGATGATAGTGAGGATGGTAAAATGGTCAACAAATAATAATGATAATAATAATAATAAATAATAATATGATAATAATAATAATAATAATAAAGAGGTCTAAACTTTTGGTTGGGATCCAAAGTGGTAATTGTCACAGCTACAATTTGCCTTGAACTTGAATTGTAGGAGATTTATTTATTTATTATTTCAATTGTCTGGTAAAATCCTGTTTTTATCCTACTTGAGGTCCTGGCACATCTCAGGAAATTTCAATAACTGACACTAATGTTGGAGAAAAAA
Source organism: Etheostoma spectabile (assembly GCF_008692095.1). NCBI lineage: Eukaryota > Metazoa > Chordata > Actinopteri > Perciformes > Percidae > Etheostoma > Etheostoma spectabile. Next base: position 6,271 of record NW_022605111.1, on the reverse strand, counting down.
AATCCTTGACAAGGTCAAGGAAGGACAGGCGCTTTTTAATAAAGTCCTCTTATCCTTCATTTGTTTGAGGAGACTCTATTGGGCTGTATCAGATGCAGTACATCTCTCTGAGAGAGCACTTATAGCTTTGTTTGAGAAGAGTCTTGTCAGGGTGCTGCCTGCTGTCAGCATCCAAGCTGAGGAGTCTGACAGATTGGGGCTTTGATATAAAGCAGCAGAGAATGTGAGATTTGCTTCTGTTTGTGTCTATCATGCTTCCGATTCAATGGCAGATGGAGCACGGCATAGTGTTGGGAATGAAAAAAGCCTGGATTATTCTAATGCATTTTCACATAATAGATCAGTTTTTACTCAACATAACAGAAAAGCCATCAAAAACTTTTAAGCATGTACAATTCAACACATTATATTCTTCACTTTTCATTATTGGTTTAGTTAAAAAGATTAATTTATCTTAAGCTGTCCACACTTCTACATCAACACCTGCAGGTGGCAGTGTTACACAGCAACATGTAGGCATGGATCCACAAATGCAAGACAGTGGGGAACTTTATGCCTGGAAAATAGAGCTGGAGAAGCTGACCAGAAGTTTTTCTTCAACTGTCACAGTTTATATTCATGCACAGAGGTTACTAATAACATAGTGATGGCTCTGTTGTATCCAAGTGGCACAGTAAGCCATGACATGGGAGACAGTCCCTGAAATGGAAGCAACTAATGGAATTATGCAATTGTTGTTTGTACTATTTACACCTCTGCTTTTTCTGTAACATGTTGAAATCAGTTCCCAGAAAAGGCCTTTGACTATAACCCACGTTTATTTCTCCATATCTATGCAAAAGTTACGCCAAAATAATATTCCACCATGGCAATAAATCATTTCAAATTTCCATCTAATTTATAGCCTACCAGAAGGGATTTTTGTATTTGTTTTGTTTATTCCATCTTTATTTACAGTAGATCATTTATTGAGATACAAGTCTCTTGAGAAAGACGAAATGGCAGCACAGTTATGTTATGAGCCAACCAGACACTATAGGATGAAGTGTAAGGAAAACAGCATGGGATGAAAGAAATAAAACTTTACAAAGAATTGATGATTCAAAGGTATAGTTTACATATTACACTGTTACATTATTTCATTATTCATTTATGTAAATTGTACAGCTCAGCTTCTTTTGTAAATTTAAAACATGGCTCAATTAGCAAAAGACGATCTAGAAATAAATCCTGCAGCAGCGTTCCAGACAGAGTAAAAACAACTAATGGAACAACTGCTAGGGCACTGTGACACACGGTGTGACCTGTTGTCATGTCACCCACAGTGACTCTGCTGAGAGACTTTTCTGTTTCACAGCTGGAAGTCTTCGTCTGGAAATAAGCAGCTCCAAAAGTCATCTAAAGACTTGTGATATTTATAGAGACAGATAGACAGATAGTATTGATTGTACTGTACTGTACTGCAAAAGTCATTGGAATTGTGCAGCATACATCCTGTTTGACAGACTTGATTAATGTTTAAAAAAAATAACTTTAACACAGTGTAGTTGCAAACAAGTAAAGCAACAACTGTATTTTGGGCATGTTACATTCACATCATCTAAATACCTGTCCTCTTAAATAAGATGACTGTTAGGACATTAAACTTCTAAACTCTCTCTCTCTCTCTCTCCCTCCTCTCTCTCTCTCTCTCTTTTGTGTTCCCCAACAAAACCCGAGATTTAAGCTGGATACACGAAGTATCACCTTGATTTTTCACGAGTCATCCTCAAACACTTTGAAACCTGAACAACCTGTGTTTAGTTTCCCAGAGGTTACCATGAACCTGAGCACACTAAACTAAAAACAAATAATGGCGCTTAGCGCCATTATTTTGTTTTTAGTTTAGTGTGCTCAGGTTCATGGTAACCTCTGTGGAAAATAAACCAGGTTGTTCAGGTTTCAAAGTGTTTGAGGATGACTTGAAAACATCAAGGTGATACTTCGTGTATCCAGCTTAAATCTCGGGTTTTGTTTGGGGAACACAAAGATAGAGAGAGAGAGGAGAGAGAGAGAGAGAGTTTAGAAGTTTAATGTCCTAACAGTCATCTTATTTAAGGGACAGGTATTTAGATGATGTGAATGTAACATGCCCAAAATACAGTTGTTGCTTTACTTGTTTGCAACTACCACTGTGTTAAAGTTATTTTTTCTTAAACATTAATCAAGTCTGTCAAACAGGATGTATGCTGCACAATTCCAATGACTTTTGCAGTACAGTACAGTACAATTCAATACTATCTGTCTATCTGTCTCTATAAATATCACAAGTCTTTAGATGACTTTTGGAGCTGATTATTTCCAGACGAAGACTTCCAGCTGTGAAACAGAAAAGTCTCTCAGCAGAGTCACTGTGGGTGACATGACAACAGGTCACACCGTGTGTCACAGTGCCCTAGCAGTTGTTCCATTAGTTGTTTTTACTCTGTCTGGAACGCTGCTGCAGGATTTATTTCTAGATCGTCTTTTGCTAATTGAGCCACTGTTTTAAATTTACAAAAGAAGCTGAGCTGTACAATTTACATCAATGAAATAATGAAATAATGTAACAGTGTAATAATGTAAACTATACCTTTGAATCATCAATTCTTTGTAAAGTTTTATTTCTTTCATCCCATGCTGTTTTCCTTACACTTCATCCTATAGTGTCTGTGTTGGCTCATAACATAACTGTGCTGCCATTTTCGTCTTTCTCAAGAGACTTGTATCTCAATAAATGATCTACTGTAAATAAGATGGAATAAACAAACAAATACAAAAATCCCTTCTGGTAGGCTATAAATTAGATGGAAATTCTTGAAATGATTTATTGCCATGGTGGAATATTATTTTGGCGTAACTTTTGCATAGATATGGAGAAATAAACGTGGTTATAGTCAAAGGCCTTTTCCTGGGAACTGATTCAACATGTTACAGAAAAAGCAGAGGTGTAAATAGTACAAACAACAATTGCATAATTCCATTAGTTGCTTCCATTTCAGGGACTGTCTCCCATGTCATGGCTTACTGTGCCACTTGGATACAACAGAGCCATCACTTATGTTATTAGTAACCTCTGTGCATGAATATAAACTGTGACAGTCTGAAGAAAAACTTCTGGTCAGCTTCTCCAGCTCTATTCTTCCAGGCATAAAGTTCCCCACTGTCTTGCATTTGTGGATCCATCCTACATGTTGCTGTGTAACACTGCCACCTGCATGGTTGATGTAGAAGTGTGGACAGCTTAAATAAATTAATCTTTTTAACTAACCAATAATGAAAGTGAAGAATATTAATGTTGACATTGTACATGCTTAAAAGTTTTTGATGGCTTTTCTGTTATGTTGAGTAAAACTGATCTATTATGTGAAAATGCATTAGAATAATCCAGGCTTTTTTTCATTCCCAACACTATGCCGTGCTCCATCTGCCATTGAATCGGAAGCATGATAGACACAAACAGAAGCAAATCTCACATTTCTCTGCTGCTTTTATCACAAGCCCCAATCTGTCAGACTCCTCAGCTTGGATGCTGACAGCAGGCAGCACCCTGACAAGACTCTTCTCAAACAAAGCTATAAGTGCTCTCTCAGAGAGATGTACTGCATCTGATACAGCCACAATAGAGTCTCCTCAAACACATGAAGATAAGAGACTTTATTAAAAGCGCCTGTCCTTCCTTGACCTTGTCAAGGATTTTTTTTCTCCAACCATTAGTGTCAGTTATTGAAATTTCCTGAGATGTGCCAGGACCTCAAGTAGGATAAAAACAGGATTTTACCAGACAAATTGAAATATAAATAAATAAATCTCCTACAATTCAAGTTCAAGGCAATTGTAGCTGTGACAATTACCACTTTGGATCCCAACCAAAAGTTTAGACCTCTTTATTATTATTATTATTATTATCATATTTTATTATTATTATTATTATTATCATTATTATTTGTTGACCATTTTTACCATCCTCACTATCATCTCCCTGTTACAGTGTTCAATGATGTAACATTAAGAGCCATGAATGTAAAAGAAATAGGACTGTAAGATATAACAGATTTTTCTTTTGTTTTTTTAATTTATTCATTTATTTCATTTAATAGCATAACTGGTGTGATCTCTTTTTTAAAATTAATTATATGGCCTAAAATGAATGGAAATTGATGATCAGGAGAGGAAGAAGCTGGTCTTATTGATTACTTACACCAAGCGTAAAATCATAAAAAAAAAATTCTTTGACCTGAGAAACTTGTAAATGCCGCATAGAATATTGGTGGGTTTTTTGGTTTTTGACACTGTACCTTTAATAAAACCCGTTTCCAGTACGCATGCGCATGCTGTGTTTAGTTTTCTCCAACTGATGAACTGCCTGTGTTGCTGCGCTAGCAAATCCATCGCTGCCAGTTCTTGTGATGTTTTGAGAGTAACATAGGGGCTTTTCCCCACTGGAATACGGAGACGCGACGAACACTATGCTGTCAATGAAGTCTACGTTTGAAGGTGCCTAAATTGCTGTGGGAATAGACCAGTAGGATCAACAACATTCAAAGTATTTGCTCAATGCCCCCAGTCGGAAGAGGTTTCCAGTTCCCACATCACCCCACATCCATGTTGACTGCGGCAGCCTTCGCACCAGGTCCAGGCTACAAACACCACAACCCCTTTGTTCTTCTCTGGCAAAAATTCAGCTAAATTGCAGCGGTTTGTGGAAGGACCATCGCATGTTAAAATGTACATCCTTGTTTCAGTCTGAAGATTGTTTACGCGTTCAAATGGCTGCTGAAATAGTATTTGGAACAGAGGGGTCTTGAATCAGTGCTGTAACGTTACTATACCTAGCAGAGGCCAAACTACAAATAAGCTACATATGCTAACAAATTATGTATTGGCTAGTCACAGTTTTCAGCGAGTTAGCTGCTTAATTAGCTTTAATCGATGGTCGGCTTTTTTGGTAGGTTCCTTCAACAAGAGGTAGGGTGAAGGGAATTCCTCCCACTTCAAATCTATGCATGCGGTTAAACAAGCAGCCTTTATTACACTTTGGTAACATTACATTTTCTTAGCCGTTTTGCTTTGTAACACAGGCGTAGCTAAGCCTTAATGGGAGTATGCATAACACTCGACAACATGCAGGACTTCTTTTGTTATAATTAAAACAGCCTGAATAGCCGAGGCTTTCTCCAGCAGGCCCCGGTCTTTTACTCGGCTTGGTCGTCCTGGCAGAAAAATGGATCCTGGGGGAAATGTAAGACTGAACTCCTTCTTTTTGGACCTAAATTAGTCACCCACAGCGACCTGCGGGGTATCAACAGATACTTGGTGGTCTATGTTTTGTTTTTACTTTGTACTGTTCACTCACGCCTCCCCGGCGAAACCGTGTGACAAGAATTGTCTATCTGGAAAATGTATCAACGGATCCTGCATCTGTGATCGTGGATGGTTTGAGACCAGTGCCAGCATTGCCAAGGAAGGTTCAAGTAAGTGGCCATGCACTACATCTTATTTAATCAGTGTCTTTGTTTTAGTTATTCTCATCATATTTAGATCTAAAATCATCTGAGCCACCTAAAGTGAGTGTCTGTTTTACATCACACAACAGTGTTGGTAGAGATTATTTGTACTCAGCAAACAGACCTGAGTGCACCTAGTTTTTTGGGAGATGGGTTGCTGTTAATAACTGTCTCACATGTCAACGACAAACCCCCTTTACACACTTACATTCTCAATAATTAGCCAAACTGTTGTTCAAAACCTAACTTTATTTTTTAAGGAGCTAGCAGCCTCAACAGACCATTTGAGCTCAACACTTTGCTTTTGACTAGCAGTCCAAACTACAAAACGTTTAGTTTATTACCACAAAAGGCAAAGAAAAGCAGCCAATCTTCACAGTTAAGAAACTGGAACAATGTTTTAACGTTGACTTAAACAGTAAGCCCAAAAAAGTTGCAGATTAATGTCGGTGGATTGACTAATTGCCTCAACTAATCTTTGGTGAAAATTTCTCACTTTGCCTGCAGCCTCCCTCAGTCCTTTTAGTTAGTTGTTTGTGATTTATCCCTATTCCCTGGAGATATAGGCATGCATTATTACCCACATGTCGGATGTTGATGATTAAAGGTATGAGTCCAGTTATCTTGCACAATCCAATCTGCACATGTGAGCATGGACCAGAAAACCTAGCCTCTAACATGTCCGGTGTATTTTGCTTTACGGCCTGATGCGTTTGCACATAAAATCCATAAAGAATAAATTGCTT